>NC_069508.1:119417301-119717301 GCF_027579735.1 Bombina bombina
CAAGAAAATGTTTGTGCAATAGTACATGCAGGCAGCAGACATACAGGGGCCAAATTATCAAGCTCCTGTTACCGTGTGAGCTTTCAGACTCACAGGAAACAGCAGTTATGAAGCAGCGGTCTTAAGACCGCTGCTTCATAACTGGACCGCCTGCTCTGAGGCTGCGGACATCAATTTGCCTGATCCTATACAATTGGACTGATTGACACCCCCTGCTAGTAGCTGATTGGCCACGAATCTGCAGGGGGCAGCATTGCTCAAGAACTGCTTGTGCAATGATAAATGCCGACAGCGTATGCTGACGGCATTCATCGATGTCTGTTGGACATGATCCGCAGAGCGGCTTATGTCGGACAGACCGATGATAAATTGGCCCCACAGTGTCCACTGCCTGTTCACTGCAAAGATGGGCAGACAGGTTTTTCCAGTATGGGAACCTTGTTCACCCACAGTAATCAAAATAAGTGCACACACCTCATCCTGATTTATGGAAAAAATAAAGTAACAACAAATCCTTCCAATGAGCAAGAATACATTTGGTAATATTTTATTAACTTTATCCTTTTTTCAAATTATGCACTCCAAATGATGATTGACCTCCATGTCCCTTTAAATATTAAATCAGGACATCCTTTAGCATTACAGCCCCAGCTGAGGGTATCACAAAGGGTAAAAAGATGGCAATTGCTCCAAAATGTATGTCTGAGAATAAACTTTCAATTTTTAAAGGGACATGAAACCCACATTTTTTCTTTCATGAGTCAGAGCATACAATTTTAGATAACTTTACATTTTATTTCTATTTAATTTGTTTTGTTATCGTTGTATCCTTTTTTTTTAATAGTATACCTAGGTAAGCTCAGAAGCTGCTGATAGGTGGCTGCAAATATATGCCTTTTTTCATTGGCTTTCATGCTTTCATACTGCTCCTTCAACAAAGGATACCAAGATAATTAAGCAAATTTGATAAGTATGGTATGGCTCATCCAAATAATGGAAGTTGTATGTGGAGTTTGCCTATTGAAAGAATATTGCAGCAGGAACGTTTTTTTGCATTACTGCTGAAATATCTTGTAATTACAAGAGGTTAATTGTCCCTTTAAATGGTCATTGTTTTGTATGAGAGAGCACGCGTACCTTAGTCTTCTAGGGACATAAGCAATGTGACACTTTTTTCACAGATTCAGATCAGGATTTATTCTCCCCACATGGAGCCACTTTTTTCGTTTAGTAATCTCTTATTATTGATTTTTAGTGTAATTACATGCTCTATAATTGTTGGCTGCAAGTGCAATTACATGAGTTATTACTGTCACCTTTTTAAAGGATTATATATAATATAAATGGTCTCAGTATATTGGTCATTTTAAAAAGGTGAAGAGCTTGTGGAATCTTCATTATTTTTAGACTGAACTTTTTTTATAATTTAGCTTTTTTGTACTTTGCCATTTTGTTTTTATTATTGCATTAATAATTGGGGTTACAGTCTGTATATTTGATTATCTATTGTATGCAGATTTTGAAATTTGGAGCCATTATAGAGCCATTATAGAGATTTGTTTGTAGAATAATACTTTGCATTAATACATTTTAATAATTGGTGCATTAATTTTGTGATTGTTTCAACTATTACTTTAGCACTTAATGGGACAGTAAAGTCAAAATTAATATTTCATGATTCAGATAGAACATTCAATATTAAAAAGTTTCTAATTTACTTTGGTCATCAAATTGTCTTCATTCTCTTGGTATCCTTTATTGAAGAGTAAAACTAGGTAGGCTCATAAGGCACGTGTCTTTAGTACTCTATGGCAGCAGCGATTTTCAACATTATTTGTAGCTTTGTTATACAATGTTGCAAAACACTACTGCCATAGAGCTCTTATGAACATACCTAGTTTTCATTTTCAATAAAAGATACCAAGAGAACAAAGCGAATTTGATAACAGAAGTAAATTGGAAAGTTGTTTCAAATTGCATGCTCTATCTGAATCAGGAAAGTATAATTTTGACTTTACGGTCCGTTTAAGCTCTTAGTGCTTTCTACCCCAGTATACTTTCATGGACAGGAGATGATTCAACAAAAGATACTAACAAAAAGAGGTACATTTGCAATTAAAGGGACATGAAACCCACCTTTTTTCTTTCATGATTCAGATAGAGCATGCATATTTCATTTACTTCTATTATTAAATTGTTTGTGTTCTCTTGGTATCTTTTGTTGAAAAGCAGGGATGTAAGCTCAGGAGCGTGCATGTGTCTGGAGCACTATATGGCAGCAATTTTGCTTGGATGTTATCCATTTGCAAGAGCACTAAAGGGCGGCACTATTTACTGCCATGTAGTGTTCCAGACAACTACCTAAGTATCTCTTTAACAAAGAATACCATGGGAACAATGAAATATTTGATAACAGAAGTAAATTAGAAACTTTTTTTAGATTGTATACCGTGGGGCCGATTTATCAAGGGCTGAACAGCCCCTGATGCCCCTGTTTCTGTGCGAGCCTTCAGTCTCACCGGAAACAGCAGTTATGACCGCTGCTCCTTAACTGGTCCGCCGCCTCTGAGACTGCGGACATCAATCCGCCCGTTCCTATACGATCAGGCTGATTGACACCCCCTGCTAGCAACCAATTGGCCACAAATCTGCAGGGGGCAGCATTGCATAAGCAGTTCACTAGAATTGCTTGTGCAATATCGGCATTCAGCGATGTGGCGGACATGATACTCTACAGCGTATCATGTCCGCCAGACATTGATAATTCAGCCCCTGAATTATGAAACACAACTTTTTATCCTTTAAAAGTAAATTGGAAATGCCCATTTAGTCTTTATCTTTAAATATTAATTTTGGCTTTCAATTACCTTTAAATTTTAAGAAAAAAGAGCCAGAGTATTTTACTAAACACAAATAAAGAGTGTGTGCTAAATGACCAGTGGAGTGCAATCAATAGCACAGGGCTTTGCCTCTGTTAAAGAATAATGTCTAATTTGATATTGTAAGTAGATGGTTAAAATAGTAACCAAAGCACCTTGTAAATGCAAGACATATCTGTTAACATCTGCAAAAGTCTAAACAGTTTAAAAACAAATTAACATCTTGCTTGCTGCAATTGTTTTACAATTTCCAAACCCCACCCAGCACTTTCCTTATTTGGAGGGATTGAGGCTACAGCTGACAAGGCTAGCCACAATCATATTCATAGCATATGGTACATGGTTTTGTAGATCTGTTAAAGCCAATTATGGAAAGATATGTAGCAAAGTTAGCCTTAATAAGTCTACAGTGCCATCTATCATTTCTGAGGATTTGAAAATCCTCAATTTTTAAAAGCTAAATTTCAGTGTAAGGGGGCAAAATATATAATACAAGTATATTGTAAATTTGTTTTACCATGCAAAACTAAACCTTTCAGATTCAAATCTCAGTGTTTAGTTTCTCTATGATATGGCAGAATCTTTTTAGTGCTCCCTATACTTTTAATTGATAACACATTACCTCATTGGGCCACATGTATTAAACTGCGTGCGGACAAGGTTCTCAACTTGAGAACCGCGCAGCTTTGTGGCATAGGGCAGTGGATCTTATTTGTCTGATGCCCGTATGTACCATTACACACTCAAGTAAGCATATAATGCCACCCCCTTCCCTCGGGCAACCATTTGTGTAAGAGAAGGGCCTGTCAATCACCACAAGTGAGCAAGTTCGGTGTGATTTTTTTCTGCCAACTCAGAAGTGGCAGAAAGTATAAGAAGCACCGGTCTAATGACCGTTGCTTTTTACAAAACGGGAAGCAGACTCGCATACACAAACCTTCCACACAAGGGCTCCTAAGAAGCTTATGCTGCTTAGCGCATTGAGCCCATTGTGCTCGTTTTACAAGTGGTGAGTGAGATATGTGTTAGCTAAAGGGCAACCCAAAAAATTGCTTTTTTTTAGACCTGATGTAAATGATTATTGCTTGCTAGTTTGCATTACAAAACACATGAAAATGCTATAGAAATTAAAGATCTAGGTTTCTGTATATTTCACTCTGACCTTCGCAGGGGCTGTCCTCATGGAATTATCATAAAAAAGGGGCAGTTCCTGCGTGTGGCGAGATGTCTCCTATATAAAGTAATGGAGCTCACTGGAAAGGGACACTTTGCTTCATTGGGGCATATTTATTTATTTATTTTTTAATATTTTTTATTGAGGATCAAAAATAAACATACAGGAATTTTGTTGTGGGATATTAGAAATACATATGCAGTATGTTCCATAGCAATGGAATGACATATAAGCAAGTAGGTACATGAGTGGAAATTAAAGAGGAACACAATAATCTATCCAACAATCTAAGTAGTACCTGTAGAATATATAGAAAACATACTGTATATCAAAGATAATCCTCGGTTTTCCACCTCCATAAGAAAAGTGAGGCTCTTCTAGGACCTCCATCCCAGCTATTATAGGACATATCAGTAGGGTAGTATTAATATAAAGTCATTTTTTGGACTTCTGAGAACTATTAAAACATGTTAATCATACCTATGACATCTATAATATCTAAAGATTAAGTGAACAGTTAACCCCTATGTTCAATAAACATGTCATATGAGTATATATTCCTCATAGGAAAAACAATGGCCTCTCTTGGACCTGAACCTTTAACTACTACCAATAGGGGAACTGAATAAGGGACTTGCAGAAGAAATGTAATGTATAAGTCCACTCTTGGACCCTAAAACTATAAATGTTAACAATAGCGTCTGAAGAAAGGAAGGGGACTGTAAATGAAAATATAATATAAAATGACTATAATATTGGCTTAGGAGTAGGTTAATGGGGTATAATTCCCTTAGTTTACAAAGTAAACCAATAAGGGGGGGGGGCAGAACTACTGATGGCCACATTAAATATGACCAATATAATTAAAACCAAGTTGAGTTATGGCTGAATAATGCTTAAATATCAGTGAAATCTTAATAAGAAAAGTAACAAACCCACTAGATGATTTTAGCATGCAATATATCTACTAGTCAGATAAAATGTCATAAGATAAATACATAATAGCATATTGTTTGCATCCAAATGCGGAAAAACTATAGTCTAAAAAAAAACTTAACTAACAATTGGTACCAGGATACAATACATAATTTATATTTCAGCCCCGTTTAACGCTTTAAGGATTCTATTAAAGAATCAGGCTTTAGTGTGGCTTTGTAGTATCTTAATGATTATATAGCTGGCCCTACCCAATTAGATAAGAGCGGATTGATGTATAGTTCTAAAATAGAAGACTATATGCAGCTACTGTATATAATGAGAGAAATTCCAAGAGAGTATGAGGTTGAAGTATACAAATAAACATAGGTAGGCCATCCCGGCCACAGACAGCCCACCCCCATCTGTGCAGGATAGTAGTACAACCTATAGATATAATATAATGACATAGGGTCACTATAGATAAGATTAGGTATATACAGGCTACATATCAATATAAACATCAACAACCCTCCAGTATCCAAAACATTATATCTGCCATTTAGTGCACACATTTAGCTAGGTACAATAATAGACAGTAACTTGGTGAGTTATAGGCTATATAATCTAGTGTCAACTACCATATACTAAGTTGTATTAAAAGTTTAGACCCAATAGGAAATAATTTGCAGCTAAAGCGTAACCGGAACGTCAAGCTTGTATTCTCCACCGGGAATACTTCTATTAATCTATCAGTTCAGGTGCCATTTTGCATAAACACAGTTAATTACAATAACCACTAAAATGCACAAAATGTAAAAATGTGGTGTATATAACTACGGAAGAAGCAGAATTATGATTACTGTCTATAGAGATATGATGTTACAGGAATGTCTATCCAATCCCAGCCTTGTACTGATTCAAGCTAGACTTCATCTGTGTTAAACTGTCCTGTTCCAAGTTCATAAAAATAGAGCCAGCAGGAGCCCCAGTAGAAAATGCCTCTCTCACCGGGCTGTAATGTAGCTCATCTAGTCAGCTGGTATGGCTGCAGTTCATTTCCCGTATGCGGGCATCAGCATTCAGTGGCTTTAGGGAGTCTCCGGGTCCGCTGTCCGCCTTCTCTGAGGACTCCATTAAGCTGGGAGGGTCTGCCAAAGTGGTAAGCCAGAGTCAGTCGTCCCATCTACATAATGCCTTGATTTGCTTTTCAAACGGGTGCACACCCCACTCACAAAAGTCATCCGCTGCTCCCGTAGAATGTGCCACCAGAAATCCACAGCAAGAAGCCGGTTCCTTGTCTTGAGACGGATATGTCTCGCTCTTCCGTGTACATATCCTCTCGGGGCCTGCAAAGACATGGCCCAGAGCCCTTATCAGGTCACATTGAAAGTCCAGGAGGATGGTGCGTATTCTTGTAGTGATATCTCCCATGATATCAACTGCTAGTCGACTATAGTTATAGCAGCTTTTCCCAAAGTCTTGGTAAGAATACAGATATGGCAACCTATGCTTCTAGAGCTGCAATAAGCATCCACGTGGTCGGTCTATAGGACAAATGTCTCAGTGCCCTCTTACTTGTAAATCCACGGGTGTGGTCACAATGTTATCTGTATGGCACACATGAAGTTACACCCTCTAGCAGTGAACTGCTGCCAAATGCATTGAAAAAAGGGGTGACCTTCAAGGTTTTAGAAATTAGCATATGAGTCTACCTAGGTTTAGCTTTCAACAAAAAACACCAAGAGAATAAACCACATTTCATTATAAAAGTCAATTGTAAAGTTGTTTAACATTGCATACCCTATCTAAATCATTAAAGTTTAATTTTGACTAGACTGTCCCTTTAAGAAGCAGTGGTCTGATGAACGCTATTTCTTAACTCTTAGCTGCAACTGATAGAGCTTTGTAGATGGCATCAGAGCATAATAAATACACCACATAGATTTTATTAGGGTTATAAGTAATTTAAGTGTTTTGGTAAAAGCTTGCCACCTTTTAGTTTGTGAGAAAGAACTGTGAGATGTTTAGTGCGGAAATGTTAGATAATTACATTGGCATTTGAGAGACAATTTTATATACGCCCATGGAACGCCCATGTTCAGCCTATTTTATGAAAAAACAACAATTCTGCTTTTTTTTTATTTATAAGTACAAATTTATAGATGTTTTATGCACATCCAGTGTACTTAAAATATGATTTACACCATGCCTATTTAATGTAATTTATTCCTGTGTAATTTATATACAGAATTTACATTTTACTGTTTTTGGTGAACAATTTTGTTGCAATTTTGATGCACCTTACAATTTTTTACCATAGAAAAATACAGTATACGCCCCTTAGCGAGATACCCTGATTTCAGGCTAAAAAAGTGGCTTTACATGGAAGTGAATGGGGGGCTGTGTTTTCCCTTTAAATATATATGTATATGCTTATATACATATATAGTTATGTGTTAATATGTCTATATACACCTGTAAATACATAAATATATAAATATAATCATATACATATATATCTATGTATTGCTTCCCAGCGCTGCGCAATTTGCCCCATAGGTGGTTAGCCATGTCTTTTGGCATAAGAACAAGGCTCTTAATGAAGCCTATTGAAGCTCTCTCTCATGATTGCTTGGCTTCTGGACAATGCGAAAGGAAGGCTGTGTTCACATTGCACCTCACTTTTAGGGCTCCATGTACTAAGCAGTCAGCGAGCTACCCGCAAAAAATCTTGCATCAAAACTCGCAAACTGATAGGTACAAAGTCGCATATTTAAAATTGCAAGCATACTTATCCGCCAAACCTCGCTACCTCTACATTTTTATAGACACATTTGACCACCAACTCACCATAAACTAATGTACTAAAAAATCTATTTGTCCGTTTGCTACAATTTCCGTTCCCACCTCGTTATTTTTGCCTCGCCACCTTTTAGGTGGCGGGCAAGGTACAAAAAGCATAGGAAAGTCAATGTAGACGCCAGTCTAGACATATATATATAAAGGCAGTAATATCAGCATTGTACTTACAGTACATTCTTGATTTCAGAAGCTATGGAGACACTTCTGTATTTGTTTATTCTCCGTGTGATGCAAATCCGGTCTAGAAGACAGAATACTGGAAATGTCACTAATCGATTGGTTAAAAGGAGGAGAGTTTGTGTCCCCCATGGTTTGCACGGCCTTTCTGACCGAGAGATAATACAAAGATTCCGGCTTGATCGTGAATCCATATTACACCTGTATCGAGAGATTGAAGATTATTTTGTGCTGATGACGGCTCGTTCACAAGCTATTCCGGGACTATTGAAACTATTAGCTGCATTGCATTTTATGGCAACTGGATCCTTTCAGGCAGTTTCTAGCGTCATTATTGGAATGAGTCAATCAGCTTTTTCACGCCACTTATCAAAAGTCATAGGGGCTATGATGATTATTTTTCCTTGATATGTTTGTTTGCCATCTACCCCAGAAGAATGGCAATCTATAAAGTCAAATTTCTATAGGATGGCTGGGATGCCCAATGTCCTAGGGGCCATAGACTGTACCCATGTTGCTGTAAGACCACTTCAAGCTCGTGAGGAGATCTATAGGAATAGAAAGCATTTCCATTCCTTGAATGATCAGATGGTCTGTGACCCCAACATGAGGATACTCAGTGTCCGTTCAAACTTCCCAGGCTCATGTCATGATTCTTACATCTTAAGGCAGACTGGCTTATACTGGAAGTTTGAGGATGGAGATATGCCTGAAGGATGGCTTCTAGGTAAGCATAACTGGCATCTAATTTGTCGTTTTTAATTTCCATGTACATAAATTGTGCCAAATTTGTCGACTGTAATTAAAGTGTAAAGTGTTGTATATTTTAAATTTGTATCGTATTAGTTCTCAATCTTTATAATTTTTATATTAATATTTATATTTTTTATGTCCTATTAGGAGATGGAGGGTACTCATGTACAGAATGGCTGTTGACTCCCTATAACAACCCACAGACCAGAAATCAAGTATGTTTCAATGAAGCACATTGATCTACCAGGGGGATAATTGAGAGGACTTTCTGTCTTTTGAAAATGCGGTTTCGATGTCTTGATCATTCTGGCGGCGCTATGCAGTATGCACCTGAGAAAGTTACAAGAAAAATATATTGGTTTGCTGCATGCTGCACAATATAGCAATTAAAAGAGACTGCCCATTACAGAAAATACCATAGATGCTGACGATGTGCGGATTCATGTACGGAAGCAAATAATTTATTTAGTAAGAAGACAGATAAGGTTATTTTTCATCCATATAATATTGGAGACACTGAACTATCGTTATTTAACAAACATTTTGCGTCAATTATTGCGTTATACATTTACCTCTCAAATCACTGTCACAATCGTCAGTTATGCCGGTGGTGATCTCAGGTCCTAGACGGTGAACAAGCTTCTGCTCATAGTCATTTAAGTCGGCCACATATGCTGGTCCACCCCCGGTAGCATGTGCAGAATTTTTTTTCTCTGGCCAATTTAGCTTTGGTGAAACATTTGACGTTGTTATAACATTTCTTCAGCTGTTCAACATCCTTTTTCCCAGGACCCTGGGCACTAACGGCATCGCTTATCCTTTGCCAGATCATCTTCCTCCTTGAAACATTAGTCTGTTTGACACAACATCCAAACAAATAATCATGAGTCAATAATCATATCAATCAAAACTACGTTTTGCTGATGCGAAAAGTGAGGATTCTCTTGGATTTTGAAGTGGTATCAGATCCAGATGAAGCCATATCCAATTTGTAAATAAATATTACAAAAATAACACACTGTAATCACTGTTCAAAAAATTTGGAACAATAATACAGTTGTTTAGAAAAGTTGCACTTTTATAGTAGCCAAATTCTTTTCCCGCAACTACTATGACGTTTCTGACACCTTGCATGTCACGTGTTAATAATTGGCCATACAATTCTACTGACATTTAAGTACATTAGCTTAGTCGCGGCGAGCGAGGCGTCAGATTTATTGCAGACCCCTTCCTCAGACCAAACCAATATATATAGGTATACATATATAATGATATTTATAATCAACTCCAAAAAAAATAGTTTATAGGCGTCATAAAAATGTTGTTTTATTACCGAGTATATCTTTATCTTTTTAATACACTATTTTATGCATGGAAAATACAATAGATATATATCAACATTTTTCTTATATTCCCGTTATAGCTTAAAAAAAAGATAATTATAGAAACCCAATTATTGTACAATCCCATTTATACTTTCTGTGATTATAATATATATATATAAATATATTTATCTATATTTATTCTAAAAATACATATTTTTTTTTTAAATGCGCCATAATTAATAAGACTCAAAAATATTTGGGGCCTATGTGCGGATTCATGTACGGAAGCAAATAATTTATTTAGTAAGAAGACAGATAAGGTTATTTTTCATCCATATAATATTGGAGACACTGAACTATCGTTATTTAACAAACATTTTGCGTCAATTATTACGTTATACATTTACCTCTCAAATCACTGTCACAATTGTCCATTATGCCGGTGAAGATCTCAGGTCCTAGACGCTGAACAAGCTTCTGCTCATAGTCATTTAAGTCGGCCACATATGCTGGTCCACCCCCGGTAGCACATGCAGAAATTTTTTTCTCTGGCCAATTTAGCTTTGGTGAAACGTTTGACGTCTTTATAACGTTTCTTCAGCTGTTCGACATCCTTTTTTCCAGGACCCTGGGCACTAACGGCATTGCTTATCCTTTGCCAGATCATCTTCCTCCTTGGAAAATTAGTCTGTTTGACACAACATTCAAACAAATATTCATAAGAGTCAATAATCATATCAATCAAAACTACGTTTTGCTGATGCGAAAAGTGAGGATTCTCTTGGATTTTGAAGTGGTATCAGATCCAGATGAAGCCATATCCAATTTGTAAATAAATATTACAAAAATAACACACTGTAATCACTGTTCAAAAAATTTGGAACAATAATACAGTTGTTTAGAAAAGTTGCACTTTTATAGTAGCCAAATTCTTTTCCCGCAACTACTATGACGTTTCTGACACCTTGCATGTCACGTGTTCATAATTGGCCATACAATTCTACTGACATTTAAGTACATTAGCTTAGTAACGGCGAGCGAGGCGTCAAATTTATCAATAATCCACCACTGCTCGCGGCGGGCTAGACGTGTCTATTTATGGGAGGATTATTAGTACATAGTGACAGCGGACACCATTTCGCCCACGGCGAGTAACGGCGAGTTTATCCGTGTCTACCATGTCGTATTAATTGACGGCTTAGTACATGGAGCACTTAATACATTTATGTGCTCTGGTATTACTTAATGAAGCGCAAATATTGTGTAATCGTAAGCACAATACTGCGCTCCATTTGTAATCTAGCCCTAAATGTTTCAATATAGTTGCCGAATATAGATTAAATATATTGTCTTAATTGTTAAGGGCAAATCCATGGCTAGATTACGAGTCTTGCATTAGGGTTAAAAAGCAGCGTTGAGAGGTCCCAACGCTGCTTTTTAACGCCCGCTGGTATTACGAGTCTTGAAATGACAGGCTCACCGCTCACTTTTTCGGCCAGACTTGGAAATACCGCAAATCCACTTACGTCAATTGCGTATCCTATATTTTCAATGGGACTTGCATAGCGCCGGTATTACGAGTCTGACCAAAAGTGAGCGGTACAGCCTCTCTTGTCAAGCCTGGTACCGCATTTCAAAGTCAGTAGTTAAGAGTTTTACACTACAATGCCGTAGCATAAAACTCTTAACTAAAGTGCTAAAAAGTACACTAACACCCATAAACTACCTATTAACCCCTAAACCGAGGCCCTCCCACATCGCAAACAATAAAATAAATATTTAAACCCTAATCTGCCGAACCGGACATCGCCGCCACTATAATAAATATATTAACCCCTAAACCGCCATACTCCACCCTCGCAAACACTAGTTAAATATTATTAACCCCTAATCTGCCGTCCTTAACATCGCCGCCACCTACCTACATTTATTAACCCCAAATCTGCCGCCCCCAACGTCGCCGCAAAATCCAATATTTTAGCTCTGCATTTTTTTTTTCTTTTAGATTAACTCTCCCTCTTCTGTACAGCTTCTGTCTACATTTAAAAGGCCTGTCTCTAGTTTTTGTTGGCATTATAAAATGTTTTCCTAATTGGCTTATCACAGTAGAATTTTTTTATGTTTAGTGGTTGATTTGCCATTTCAAGAATATGCCATTGCAAGTCCTTTTTTATGTCAGTTACATTATTGTTCAGAGACAAAGAATTTGTTTAATACACATTAGTCAACTTGCACTGCTTGTATTATTAAACTTTTTTTGCCCAGCAGAAAATAATTGACACAAGGTATTATTTTAATGCTAATATTTTCACAATTATTTAAGGTCTGCATTCCTTTTTTTAATAATATTAAATTATAAGTATTATAATAATAAATCAAATTATAATAATAACACCAAGCCAATATATATAGGTATACATATATAATGATATTTATAATCAACTCCATAAAAAAAAGTTTATAGGCGTCATAAAAATTTTGTTTTATTACCGAGTAAATCTTTATCTTTTTAATACACTATTTTATGCATGGAAAATACAACAGATATATATCAACATTTTTCTTATATTCCTGTTATAGCTTAAAAAAAAGATAATTATAAAAACCCTATTATTGTACAATCCCATTTATACTTTCTGTGATTATAATATATATATATATATATATATATATATATATATATATACATATATTTATCTATCTTTATTCTAAAAATACATTTTTTTTGCGCCATAATTGATAAGACTCAAAAATATTTGGGGCCTATGTGCGGATTCATGTACGGAAGCAAATAATTTATTTAGTAAGAAGACAGATAAGGTTATTTTTCATCCATATAATATTGGAGACACTGAACTATCGTTATTTAACAAACATTTTGCGTCAATTATTACGTTATACATTTACCTCTCAAATCACTGTCACAATTGTCAGTTATGCCGGTGAAGATCTCAGGTCCTAGACGCTGAACAAGCTTTTGCTCATAGTCATTTAAGTCGGCCACATATGCTGGTCCACCCCCGGTAGCATGTGCAGAATTTTTTTTCTCTGGCCAATTTAGCTTTGGTGAAACGTTTGACGTCTTTATAACGTTTCTTCAGCTGTTCGACATCCTTTTTTCCAGGACCCTGGGCACTAACGGCATCGCTTATCCTTTGCCAGATCATCTTCCTCCTTGAAAAATTAGTCTGTTTGACACGACATCCAAACAAATAATCATGAGTCAATAATCATATCAATCAAAACTACGTTTTGCTGATGCGAAAAGTGAGGATTCTCTTGGATTTTGAAGTGGTATCAGATCCAGATGAAGTCATATCCAATTTGTAAATAAATATTACAAAAATAACACACTGTAATCACTGTTCAAAAAATTTGGAACAATAATAAAGTTGTTTAGAAAAGTTGCACTTTTATAGTAGCCAAATTCTTTTCCCGCAACTACTATGACGTTTCTGACACCTTGCATGTCACATGTTAATAATTGGCCATACAATTCTACTGACATTTAAGTACATTAGCTTAGTCGAGGCGAGCGAGGCGTCAAATTTATCGCAGACCCCTTCCTCAGACCAAACCAATATATATAGGTATACATATATAATGATATTTATAATCAACTCCAAAAAAAAAAAGTTTATAGGCGTCATAAAAATTTTGTTTTATTACCGAGTATGTCTTTATCTTTTTAATACACTATTTTATGCATGGAAAATACAATAGATATATATCAACATTTTTCTTATATTCCCGTTATAGCTTAAAAAAAAAGATAATTATAGAAACCTTATTATTGTACAATCCCATTTATACTTTCTGTGATTATAATATATATATATATATATAAATATATTTATCTATATTTATTCTAAAAATACATTTTTTTTTTTAAATGCGCCATAATTGATAAGACTCAAAAATATTTGGGGCCTATGTGCGGATTCATGTACGGAAGCAAATAATTTATTTAGTAAGAAGACAGATAAGGTTATTTTTCATCCATATAATATTGGAGACACTGAACTATTGTTATTTAACAAACATTTTGCGTCAATTATTACGTTATACATTTACCTCTCAAATCACTGTCACAATCGTCCATTATGCCGGTGATGATCTCAGGTCCTAGACGCTGAACAAGCTTCTGCTCATAGTCATTTAAGTCGGCCACATATGCTGGTCCACCCCCGGTAGCACATGCAGAAATTTTTTTCTCTGGCCAATTTAGCTTTGGTGAAACGTTTGACGTCTTGATAACGTTTCTTCAGCTGTTCAACATCCTTTTTTCCAGGACCCGGGGCACTAACGGCATCGCTTATCCTTTGCCAGATCATCTTCCTCCTTGAAAAATTAGTCTGTTTGACACAACATTCAAACAAATATTCATAAGAGTCAATAATCATATCAATCAAAACTACGTTTTGCTGATGCGAAAAGTGAGGATTCTCTTGGATTTTGAAGTGGTATCAGATCCAGATGAAGCCATATCCAATTTGTAAATAAATATTACAAAAATAACACACTGTAATCACTGTTCAAAAAATTTGGAACAATAATACAGTTGTTTAGAAAAGTTGCACTTTTATAGTAGCCAAATTCTTTTCCCGCAACTACTATGACGTTTCTGACACCTTGCATGTCACGTGTTCATAATTGGTCATACAATTCTACTGACATTTAAGTACATTAGCTTAGTCACGGCGAGCGAGGCGTCAAATTTATCAATAATCCGCCACTGCTCGCGGCGGGCTAGACGTGTCTATTTATGGGAGGATTATTAGTATATAGTGACAGCGGACACCATTTCGCCCACGGCGAGTAACGGTGAGTTTATCCGCGTCTACCATGTCGGATTAATTGACGGCTTAGTACATGAAGCACTTAATACATTTATGTGCTCTGGTATTACTTAATGAAGCGCAAATATTGTGTAATCGTAAGCACAATACTGCGCTCCACTTGTAATCTAGTCCTAAATGCTTCAATATAGTTGCCAAATATAGATTAAATATATTGTCTTACTTGTTAAGGGCAAATCCAATATTTTAGCTCTGTATTTTTTTTTTTTCTTTTAGATTAACTCTCCCTCTTCTGTACAGCTTCTGTCTACATTTAAAAGGCTTGTATCTAGTGTTCTTTGGCATCATAAAATGTTTTCCTAATTGGCTTATCACAGTAGAATTTTTTTATGTTTAGTGGTTGATTTGCCATTTCAAGAATATGCCATTGCAAGTCCTTTTTTATGTCAGTTACATTATTGTTCAGAGACAAAGAATTTGTTTAATACACATTAGTCAACTTGCACTGCTTGTATTATTAAACTTTTTTTTGCCCAGCAGAACATATTTGACACAATGTATTATTTTAATGCTAATATTTTCACAATTTTTTAAGGTCTGCATTCCTTTTTTTAATAATATTAAATTATAAGTATTATAATAATAAATTTAAATTATAATAATAACATGTTATAATTTGTTACAACATTTTATTTTTAAGCAAATATATGTTGCAAACTATGGGCAAAATTACAAGTGGAACGGTAGCTTGCGCTCACGTTTAAGCTTTAAAACTGATAGAAGTCATTTATTTGCACTCAGAGATTCACGCTCCTATTACGAGTTGAAAGTAAAACGTTTGCACTCTCGCATTTGATAAAATGTGGTACAAATAGATGTTGAGTAGTTGTGAAAGAAACATTGCATTCCCCTATAGACTTCATTGGAGCTCAAAAAGTTTAAATAAAACACCCAGAAGTCACCAAATATAAGATAATATTGCATATTTCATAATTCAATTTTCTGCACATAGCAGAATATGTTCAATTTATTCTTAAAGATAAATTTAAATATATATCTGATGGACTTTTGAACAAATATATATTTATACTAAGGCCTAGATTTGGAGTTTGGCGGTAAAAGGGCTGTTAACGCTCCGCGGGCTTTTTTCTGGCCGCACCATAAAATTACCTCTGGTATCGAGAGTTCAAACAAAGGCTGCGTTAGGCTCCAAAAAAGGAGCGTAGAGCATTTTTACCGCAAATGCAACTCTCGATACCAGAGTTGCTTACGGACGCGGCCGGCCTCAAAAACGTGCTCGTGCACGATATCCCCATAGGAAACAATGGGGCTGTTTGAGCTGGAAAAAAACCTAACACCTGCAAAAAAGCAGCGTTCAGCTCCTAACGCAGCCCCATTGTTTCCTATGGGGAAACACTTCCTACGTCTGCACCTAACACTCTAACATGTACCCCGAGTCTAAACACCCCTAACCTTACACTTATTAACCCCTAATCTGCCGCCCCCGCTATCGCTGACCCCTGCATATTTTTTTTAACCCCTAATCTGCCGCTCCGTAAACCGCCGCCACCTACGTTATCCCTATGTACCCCTAATCTGCTGCCCTAACATCGCCGACCCCTATATTATATTTATTAACCCCTAATCTGCCCCACACAACGTCGCCGACACCTGCCTACACTTATTAACCCCTAATCTGCCGACCGGAGCTCACCGCTATTCTAATAAATGTATTAACCCCTAAAGCTAAGTCTAACCCTAACACTAACACCCCCCTAAGTTAAATATAATTTTTATCTAACGAAATAAATTAACTCTTATTAAATAAATGATTCCTATTTAAAGCTAAATACTTACCTGTAAAATAAACCCTAATATAGCTACAATATAACTAATAATTATATTATAGCTATTTTAGGATTAATATTTATTTTACAGGCAACTTTGTAATTATTTTAACCAGGTACAATAGCTATTAAATAGTTAAGAACTATTTAATAGTTACCTAGTTAAAATAATAACAAATTTACCTGTAAAATAAATCCTAACCTAAGATATAATTAAACCTAACACTACCCTATCAATAAAATAATTAAATAAACTACCTACAATTACCTACAATTAACCTAACACTACACTATCAATAAATTAATTAAACACAATTCCTACAAATAAATACAATTAAATAAACTAGCTAAAGTACAAAAAATAAAAAAGAACTAAGTTACAGAAAATAAAAAAATATTTACAAACATAAGAAAAATATTACAACAATTTTAAACTAATTACACCTACTCTAAGCCCCCTAATAAAATAACAAAGCCCCCCAAAATAAAAAATTCCCTACCCTATTCTAAATTAAAAAAGTTACAAGCTCTTTTACCTTACCAGCCCTGAACAGGGCCCTTTGCGGGGCATGCCCCAAGAATTTCAGCTCTTTTGCCTGTAAAAGAATAAATACAATACCCCCCCCCCAACATTACAACCCACCACCCACATACCCCTAATCTAACCCAAACCCCCCTTAAATAAACCTAACACTAAGCCCCTGAAGATCTTCCTACCTTGTCTTCACCATACCAGGTTCACCGATCCGTCCTGAAGAGCTCCTCTGATGTCCTGATCCAAGCCCAAGCGGGGGCTGAAGAGGTCCATGATCCGGTAGAAGTCTTCATCCAAGCGGGGCAGAAGAGGATCTTCCATCCGATTGAAGTCATCATCCAGGCGGCATCTTCTATGGTCTTCCATCCGGAGCGAAGCGGCAGGATCCTGAAGACCTCCAGCGCGGAACATCCATCCGGACCGACGACTTAACGACGAATGACTGTTCCTTTAAGGGACGTCATCCAAGATGGCGTCCCTCGAATTCCGATTGGCTGATAGGATTCTATCAGCCAATCGGAATTAAGGTAGGAATTTTCTGATTGGCTGATGGAATCAGCCAATCAGAATCTAGTTCAATCCGATTGGCCGATCCAATCAGCCAATCAGATTGAGCTCGCATTCTATTGGCTGATCGGAACATCTACCTTAATTCCGATTGGCTGATAGAATCCTATCAGCCAATCGGAATTCGAGGGACGCCATCTTGGATGACGTCCCTTAAAGGAACAGTCATTCGTCGTTCAGTCGTCGGTCCGGATGGATGTTCCGCGCTGGAGGTCTTCAGGATCCTGCCGCTTCGCTCCGGATGGAAGACCATAGAAGATGCCGCCTGGATGATGACTTCAATCGGATGGAAGATCCTCTTCTGCCCCGCTTGGATGAAGACTTTGACCGGATCATGGACCTCTTCAGCCCCCCGCTTGGGCTTGGATCAGGACATCGGAGGAGCTCTTCAGGACGGATCGGTGAACCTGGTATGGTGAAGACAAGGTAGGAAGATCTTCAGGGGCTTAGTGTTAGGTTTATTTAAGGGGGGTTTGGGTTAGATTAGGGGTATGTGGGTGGAGGGTTGTAATGTTGGGGGGGGGTATTGTATTTATTCTTTTACAGGCAAAAGAGCTGAAATTCTTGGGGCATGCCCCGTAAAGGGCCCTGTTCAGGGCTGGTAAGGTAAAAGAGCTTGTAACTTTTTTAATTTAGAATAGGGTAGGGAATTTTTTATTTTGGGGGGCTTTGTTATTTTATTAGGGGGCTTAGAGTAGGTGTAATTAGTTTAAAATTGTTGTAATATTTTTCTTATGTTTGTAAATATTTTTTTATTTTCTGTAACTTAGTTCTTTTTTATTTTTTGTACTTTAGCTAGTTTATTTAATTGTATTTATTTGTAGGAATTGTGTTTAATTATTTTATTGATAGGGTAGTGTTAGGTTTAATTATATCTTAGGTTAGGATTTATTTTACAGGTAAATTTGTTATTATTTTAACTAGGTAACTATTAAATAGTTCTTAACTATTTAATAGCTATTGTACCTGGTTAAAATAATTACAAAGTTGCCTGTAAAATAAATATTAATCCTAAAATAGCTATAATATAATTATAATTTATATTCTAGCTATATTAGGATTTATTTTACAGGTAAGTATTTAGCTTTAAATAGGAATCATTTATTTAATAAGAGTTAATTAATTTCGTTAGATGTAAATTATATTTAAGTTAGGGGGGTGTTAGTGTTAGGGTTAGACTTAGCTTTAGGGGTTAATACATTTATTAGAATAGCGGTGAGCTCCGGTCGGCAGATTAGGGGTTAATAATTGAAGTTAGGTGTCGGCGATGTTAGGGAGGGCAGATTAGGGGTTAATACTATTTATGATAGGGTTAGTGAGGTGGGTTAGGGGTTCATAACTTTATTATAGTAGCGCTCAGGTCCGCTCGGCAGATTAGGGGTTAATAAGTGTAGGCAGGTGTCAGCGACGTTGAGGGGGGCAGATTAGGGGTTAATAAATATAATATAGGGGTCGGCGATGTTAGGGGCAGCAGATTAGGGGTACATAGGGATAACGTAGGTGGCGGTCGGCAGATTAGGGGTTAAAAATTTTAATCGAGTGGCGGCGATGTGGGGGGACCTCGGTTTAGGGGTACATAGGTAGTTTATGGGTGTTAGTGTACTTTAGGGTACAGTAGTTAAGAGCTTTATGAACCGGCGTTAGCCAGAAAGCTCTTAACTCCTGCTTTTTTCAGGCGGCTGGAGTTTTGTCGTTAGATGTCTAACGCTCACTTCAGACACGACTCTAAATACCAGCGTTAGAAAAATCCCATTGAAAAGATAGGATACGCAAATGGCGTAGGGGGATCTGCGGTATGGAAAGTCGCGGCTGAAAAGTGAGCGTTAGACCCTTTAATCACTGACTCCAAATACCGGCGGTAGCCTAAAACCAGCGTTAGGAGCCTCTAACGCTGGTTTTGACGGCTACCACCGAACTCCAAATCTAGGCCTAAGTCAGATAATTATTATCAATGTAAATAGAACTGCACTCTCTGGATTTAGAAAAATATAATACCGTTTAATTCAAGGTGACGTTTTGGGGTTTGCAGACCCCTTCCTCCCTCAGACCAAGCCAATATATATAGGTATACATATATAATGATATATATATATAGGAATATGTATTTAAAAATACATAGAAGAATTTCCCTTATGTGCAGAACATTGGAATATGAAATATTTACAGTAAATACACAGTATAACACTTTATTAAGGGCCAGTAGAGAGCAAATTAATGCTTCCACTTGAGCGTTAATTGCACTAGAATTAAGATTTTTACACTTGTCGGGTTGCGCTCATATTGAGTTAAAAGTAAACTGTTTTCTATCTAGTGGTAACCCGACTAGCCCAAAAAATCTGAAGTTAGAATATCATGTGCACGTTCACGTATTACCCCCATAAAAGTCAAAGGAGAAAAAAAACAAAAAACAACACCCCACTCTCGTGCAAACATGATCCCATATTCTCAATTGCGCTAACTCAATCACATATTCTAATATGCGAAAACCAGACATGAAAATATGAATATTGCAAAGTAATATTTTCGGAGATATTACCAGTGCAGTGTGCTAACTCAGTAAGGCAGAAGGAGCAAAGGTCTGTTAATGAGGGGTTTGACTTTTTAGAGCACTGGGCTGACTTTTTACTTGGGTACAATTTGTACAGTAAGGATGGATTGCACCTGAATGACATGGGTGCAGGTGTGTTGGGAAAAAGGATGGTAGCACATTTAGAGAATCTTTTAAACTAGGCAAAGGGGGAGGGTCAGTTAGAACACAATAGAACAGAGAGATCAGTCTGTGAATATGTCACTCCTATAATATCTCAAGGAAGGGATGACTTAAGAAATGTCACATTAGAAAGTATGGAGGAAATCACACCAAGTAGCAGCAGAAAGCACATGAAAATTAAATGTATGACAACAAATGCAAGAATCGTGACAGGTAAAATGGAGGAGGCGGAGCTCTTAGGTGCAGAAGAAGACTATGATGTTATCAGTATAACTGAAAATTGGTGGGATGATTCACATGACTGGGCAGTTAACTTAGAGGGGTATACTTTATTTAGGAGGGACAGGAATAATGAAAGGGGTGGAGGAATCTCCATATATAATAAACCTAAGATAAACCTACAATAAGGGAAGATATTTATGATACAGGTGACAATGTAGAGACCCTTTGGGTTGAAGTAAAGAGTGTGGGGGATAAATCCTAAAAAATATTACTTGGAACATGCAAAAAGCCCCCCCAACAATAGTAACCTGGAGGAAACTCAGCTACTAATGCAAATAGGTAAGGCTGCTAATAACAGTGCTGTAATTATGGGATATTTTAACTACCCTGATATAAACTCGGCCAATGAAACTAGTAATTCAGCTAAGGGGGATAGATTTTAAAATATTCACAGGGATAACTTCTTGTCACAATTAATAGAGTAGCCAACTAGGAGTAAAGCTATTTTGGATTTAGTGCTATCAAACAATACAGATATAATATCAAACATAGAAGTCAAAGAACATTTGGGTAACAGTCATCATAACATGGTCACATTAGAAATCTATTTTTATAAGCAGTGTCTTAAAGGTTTAACTAAGGCCTAGATTTGGAGTTTGGCGTTAGCCGTGAAAACCAGCGTTAGAGGCTCCTGGTTTTAGGCTAACTCCGGTATTTGGAGTCACTCAAAAAAGGGTCTAATGCTCACTTTTCAGCCGCGACTTTTCCATACCGCAGATCCCCTTATGTCATTTGCGTATCCTATCTTTTCAATGGGATTTTTCTAACTCCGGTATTTAGAGTTGTGTCTGAAGTGAGCGTTAGAAATCTAACGACAAAACTCCAGCCGCAGAAAAAAGTCAGTAGTTAAGAGCTTTCTGGGCTAACGCCGGTTTATAAAGCTCCTAACTACTGTACTCTAAAGTACACTAACACCCATAAACTACCTATGTACCCCTAAACCGAGGTCCCCCCACATCGCCGCCACTCGATTACATTTTTTTAACCCCTAATCTGCCGACCGCCACCTACGTTATACTTATGTACCCCTAATCTGCTGCCCCTAACACCGCCGACCCCTGTATTATATTTATTAACCCCTAATCTGCCCCCCACAACGTCGCCGCCAGCTACCTACAATAATTAACCCCTAATCTGCCGACAGCAAAGCACCGCCACCTACATTATAGCTATGTACCCCTAATCTGCTGCCCCTAACACCGCCGACCCCTATATTATATTTATTAACCCCTAATCTGCCCCCCTCAACGTCGCCTCCACCTGCCTACACTTATTAACCCCTAATCTGCCGAGCGGACCGCACCGCTACTATAATAAAGTTATTAACCCCTAATCCGCCTCACTAACCCTATAATAAATAGTATTAACCCCTAATCTGCCCTCCCTAACATCGCCGACACCTAACTTAAATTTTTAACCCCTAATCTGCTGACCGGAGCTCACCGCTATTCTAATAAATGTATTAACCCCTAAAGCTAAGTCTAACCCTAACACTAACACCCCCCTAAATTAAATATAATTTTAATCTAACGAAATTAATTAACTCTTATTAAATAAATTATTCCTATTTAAAGCTAAATACTTACCTGTAAAATAAACCCTAATATAGCTACAATATAAATTATAATTACATTGTAGCTATTTTAGGATTAATATTTATTTTACAGGCAACTTTGTAATTATTTTAACCAGGTACAATAGCTATTAAATAGTTAAGAACTATTTAATAGTTACCTAGTTAAAATAATAACAAAATTACCTGTAAAATAAATCCTAACCTAAGTTACAATTAAACCTAACACTATACTATCATTAAATTAATTAAATAAAATACCTACAATTACCTACAATTAAACCTAACACTACACTATCAATACATTAATTAAATACAATATCTACAAATAACTACAATGAAATAAACTAACTAAAGTACAAAAAATAAAAAAGAACTAAGTTACAAAAAATAAAAAAATATTTACAAACATAAGAAAAATATTACAACAATTTTAAACTAATTACACCTACTCTAAGCCCCCTAATAAAATAACAAAGCCCCCCAAAATAAAAAATGCCCTACCCTATTCTAAATTACTAAAGTTAAAAGCTCTTTTACCTTACCAGCCCTGAACAGGGCCCTTTGCGGGGCATGCCCCAAGAAGTTCAGCTCTTTTGCCTGTAAAAAAAAACATACAATACCCCCCCCAAACATTACAACCCACCACCCACATACCCCTAATCTAACCCAAACCCCCCTTAAATAAACCTAATACTAAGCCCCTGAAGATCTTCCTACCTTGTCTTCACCATACCAGGTTCACCGATCGGTCCAGAAGAGCTCCTCCGATGTCCTGATCCAAGCCCAAGCGGGGGGCTGAAGATGTCCATGATCCGGTAGAAGTCTTCATCCAAGCGGGGCAGAAGAGGTCTTCCATCCGATTGAAGTCTTCATCCAAGCGGGGCAGAAGAGGTCTTCCATCCGATTGAAGTCTTCATCCAGGCGGCATCTTCTATCGACATCCATCTGGAGCGGAGCGGCAGCATCCTGAAGACCTCCGACGCGGAACATCCATCCTGGCCGACGACTGAACAACGAATGACGGTTCCTTTAAATGACGTCATCCAAGATGGCGTCCCTCGAATTCCGATTGGCTGATAGGATTCTATCAGCCAATCGGAATTAAGGTAGGAATATTCTGATTGGCTGATGGAATCAGCCAATCAGAATCAAGTTTAATCCGATTGGCTGATCCAATCAGCCAATCAGATTGAGCTTGCATTCTATTGGCTGTTCCGATCAGCCAATAGAATGCGAGCTCAATCTGATTGGCTGATCGGATCAGCCAATCGGATTGAACTTGATTCTGATTGGCTGATTCCATCAGCCAATCAGAATATTCCTACCTTAATTCCGATTGGCTGATAGAATCCTATCAGCCAATCGGAATTCGAGGGACGCCATCTTGGATGACGTAATTTAAAGGAACCGCCATTCGTCGTTCAGTCGTCGGCCAGGATGGATGTTCCGCGTCGGAGGTCTTCAGGATGCTGCCGCTCCGCTCCAGATGGATGTCGATAGAAGATGCCGCCTGGATGAAGACTTCAATTGGATGGAAGACCTCTTCTGCCCCGCTTGGATGAAGACTTCTACCGGATCATGGACATCTTCATCCCCCAGCTTGGGCTTGTATCAGGACATCGGAGGAGCTCTTCTGGACCGATCGGTGAACCTGGTATGGTGAAGACAAGGTAGGAAGATCTTCAGGGGCTTAGTATTAGGTTTATTTAAGGGGGGTTTGGGTTAGATTAGGGGTATGTGGGTGGTGGGTTGTAATGTTGGGGGGGGTATTGTATGGTTTTTTTTACAGGCAAAAGAGCTGAACTTCTTGGGGCATGCCCCGCAAAGGGCCCTGTTCAGGGCTGGTAAGGTAAAAGACCTTTTAACTTTAGTAATTTAGAATAGGGTAGGGCATTTTTTATTTTGGGGGGTTTTGTTATTTTATTAGGGGGCTTAGAGTAGGTGTAATTAGTTTAAAATTGTTGTAATATTTTTCTTTTTTTTTTGTAACTTAGTTCTTTTTTATTTTTTGTACTTTAGTTAGTTTATTTCATTGTAGTTATTTGTAGATATTGTATTTAATTAATGTATTGATAGTGTAGTGTTAGGTTTAATTGTAGGTAATTGTAGGTATTTTATTTAATTAATTTAATGATAGTATAGTGTTAGGTTTAATTGTAACTTAGGTTAGGATTTATTTTACAGGTAATTTTGTTATTATTTTAACTAGGTAACTATTAAATAGTTCTTAACTATTTAATAGCTATTGTACCTGGTTAAAATAATTACAAAGTTGCCTGTAAAATAAATATTAATCCTAAAATAGCTACAATGTAATTATAATTTATATTGTAGCTATATTAGGGTTTATTTTACAGGTAAGTATTTAGCTTTAAATAGGAATAATTTATTTAATAAGAGTTAATTAATTTCGTTAGATTAAAATTATATTTAATTTAGGGGGGTGTTAGTGTTAGGGTTAGACTTAGCTTTAGGGGTTAATACATTTATTAGAATAGCGGTGAGCTCCGGTCGGCAGATTAGGGGTTTATGTTTGAAGTTAGGTGTCAGCGATGTTAGGGAGGGCAGATTAGGGGTTAAAACTATTTATTATAGGGTTAGTGAGGCGGATTAGGGGTTAATAACTTTATTATAGTAGCGGTGCGGTCCGCTCGGCAGATTAGGGGTTAATAAGTGTAGGCAGGTGGAGGCGACATTGTGGGAGGCAGATTAGGGGTTAATAAATATAATATAGGGGTCGGCGGTGTTAGGGGCAGCAGATTAGGGGTACATAAGGATAATGTAAGTAGCAGCGGTTTACGGAGCGGCAGATTAGGGGTTAAAATAATATGCAGGAGTCAGAGATAGCGGGGGCGGCAGATTAGGGGTTAATAAGTGTAAGGTTAGGGGTGTTTAGACTCGGGGTACATGTTAGGGTGTTAGGTGCAGACTTAGGAAGTGTTTACGCATAGCAAACAATGGGGCTGCGTTAGGAGCTGAACGCGGCTTTTTTGCAGGTGTTAGGTTTTTTTTCAGCTCAAACAGCCCCATTGTTTCCTATGGGGGAATCGTGCACGAGCACGTTTTTGAGGCTGGCCGCGTCCGTAAGCAACTCTTGTATCGAGAGTTGAAGCTGCGTTAAATATGCTCTACGCTCCTTTTTTGGAGCCTAACGCAGCCTTTATGTGGACTCTCAATACCAGAGTTATTTTTATGGTGCGGCCAGAAAAAAGCCGGCATTAGCTACGCGGGTCCTTACCAACAAAACTCTAAATCTAGCCGTAGGATTTTTAATTTTAAGAAAGCAAAATTTAACGATTTAAGAGAATCATTAAATAACATAAATTGGGACAAAGTATTCTCTAATAAAAATATAGAAGGTAAATGGAAAACATTTAAAACTTTGTTAAATAAATATACATATCAACAAATACCATATGGTTATAAAAAAAATAAAAAAATACAAGCCAATGTGGCTAAAATAGTATAGACTCAACATAACATATTTATAAGGAAGATAACAAAGCATGCAAAAAAGCAATACAATTAGCCAAAATTGAAAATTAAAAAGTAATTGCAAAGGATTCTAAGTCTAACCCTAAAAGGTTCTTTAATTACATAAATAACAAAAAATCTAAGCAGAACAATATAGGTACATTAAAATTAATGTGGAGGGTAGCATGGTTAACAGTGACAGGGAGAAGGCTGAGGTACTAAACCAGTTTTTTTCTTCAGTATACAAAAGAGAGGAACCAATGGACGATACTTTGGAACAAACTAGAACATGCCAACCCATACCATTAACTGGGTTATGTATAGAGAATATCAGAAAAAACTGGATAATATTAAGGTAAATAAAACTCCAGGCCCAGATGGAAGACACCCAAGGGTGTTAAGGGAATTTAGCACTGTTATAGACAAACCTCTACTCTTAATTTTCCAAGATTTATTATTCTCAGGCATGGTACCCCAGGATTGGTGTAAAACTGATGTGGTGCCACTCTTCAAAAAGGGAAGCAGGGAAGCTATAGACCAGTTAGTCTGACATCAATAGTGGGGAAGATATTTGAAGGGATTATAAGGGATTATATTGATGAGCACATTCCTGTAAACAAGATTATGAGTTCAAATCAGCATGGTTTTAGGAGAAATAGATCATGTTAAACTAATCTAATTAGATTCTATGAGGAAGTAAGTAAAAATATAGATAAAGGGGAATCAGTTGATGTAATATACTTAGATTTTGCAAATTTGATACAGTGCCACATGATAAATTAATGCACACAATTAAGGGGCTGGGAATAGCTGAAAATGTTAGCTCATCGATAAATAACTGGATAAAAGATAGGGAGCAATGAGTAGTAGTAAATGGATCATACTCAGATTGGACAAAGGTAATTAGTGGAGTCCCCCAGGGATCAGTACTAGGCCCTGTTCTTTTTTTTATAAATGACTTGGAGGTCAGAGCAGGATGAACTTTCGTTACAAAGGGATCTGCAAAAATTAGAAGTATGGGCAGGTAAATGGAAAATTAGATTTAATATGGGAAAATGCAAGGTTCTATATTTTGTAAGTAAAAATAAGCGGACAACGTATTATTTAAATGTCACAAGACTTAGCCAAACAGAGGAGGAAAGGGATTTGGGAGTAGTAATAGATAACATGCTATGGGTTCACAATGCAGGGCAGAGGCTACAAATGCTAATAAAATACTAGCATGTATTAAAAGCGGCATTGATTCAAGGGAGGAAAGCATAATTATGTCACTATATAAATCCCTGGTAAGACCTCACCTTGAGTATGGAGTGCAGTTCTGTGGACAGAACACAAAAAAAGATATTGCAAAACTTGAAAAAGTTCAGAGAATGGCCACAAAGCTAATAAGGGGAATGGATAATTTAAGCTATGAGGAGAGGCTATCCAAACTGGCTCTGTTTTCTTTAGAAAAAAAGTGCTTGAGAGGTGACATGATTACTTTTATATAAATATATTCAGGGCCCATATACAAAGATGGCAGAAGTTCTGTTTATTCCAAGAAAATTGTTTGTGACAATTTAAGGTTAGAGGAAAGGAGATTAGGAGAGTAATCTCCTGCAACAGAAACATTTTTTCACTGTAAGAGCAATACTATTGTGGAACTCAATACCAAAGGAGATAGTGAATGCCAATAACCTAGATACATTTAAAATTTGTTTGGATACATTTCTGTCTAGAAACAAAATTCATGGATATGATTGCTAGTATTAAATGGGTCACCTTTTAGTGGGATTATTTAAGTTTAACTGGAGCTTTTTGTAAGTATTTTAGATTGTATTGTATAGGACTTCAGTCTTTTTTTAACCTTGTCTACTATGTATTGCATAACTATGATTCATATTGCATAACTAGTATGTTTTCATCTACTCCAATGCACTTATGTATATGTGTGTTCCGATGTGACTGATATTGCCTGTGCACAAACATTTGCACTTCACTTGTAATCTGGCCCTATATATGAGGGTTCCATCACGCATATATATGTCTATATATGTATTCATGTGTGTTTACATGTGTATATGTTTGTAAATACATAAATACCCCTATAAATGCATAAATATGTACATACAGTCATGGCCAAAATGTTGTCACCCCTGCATCTCTGTTAGATAATGCACCACTTTACCCCGAAAACTGAAGCAATTACAAATATTTATGCATTCTCATGTTTATTTCTTTTGTTTGTATTGGTATGACCCAAAAAAGTGGAGAAAAAAAAGCCAAATCTGACACATTCCATGCAAAACTTCAAAAATGGACTGGACAAAATTATTGGCACCTTCTCAAAATAGTGAGAAATAATTCCATTCCAAGTTTGGGATGCTCCTGTAATTAGCAATTAAACTCACCTGTATCAATTAACAGGTCCTAACAATATATACATCACACCAGCAACCAGTTAAAATGGTGAAACATTTTCTCAACCTTTCTGTTGTGTGTCTCTGTGTTCCACAATAAGTATGGAGAAGAGAAATAGCAGCAAAAATTGTCTGAGGATTTGAGAACAAAAATTGTTGAAAAGCATGGACAATCTCAAGGTTACAAGTCCATCTCTAGAGATCTTAATGTTCCTGAGTCCACTGTGTGCAACATTGTCAAGAAGTTTACAGCCCATGGCACTGTAGCTAATCTCCCTGGCCATGGACGAAAGAGAAAATGTTTCAAAGATTGCAACAAAGGATTGTTCGAATGGTGGATAGAGAACCTTGATTAACTTTCAGACAATTTCAAGCTGACTTTCAGGTACAGGGTACAAATGTGTCAGCTTGCACTATATGTTGCCATCTGAATGAAAAGGGCACTGGATGTCTTGACTGTGTGCGTGGCATTATGAAATCGGAAGACTTCAAATAATTCTGTGGTGCAATGTAGGGCCGAGTGTCAGAAAGTTGGGTCTCTGTCAGAGGTCATGGGTCTTACAGCAGGACAATGATCCAAAGCACACGTCAAAAAGTGTCCAGAAATGGTTTGAGTCAAAGCGCTGGAGAGTACTGAACTGGCCAGCAATGAGTCCAGATCTCAACCCCATAAAGTACCTGTGGAGAGATCTCAAAACAGCAGTTGGGAAAAGGAACCCTTTCAATCTGAGAGACCTGGAGCAGTTGGCGAAAGAAGAGTGGTCCAAAATTCCAGTAGAGAGGTGTAAGAAACTCATTGATGGTTACAGGAAGTGATTGATTTCAGTTACTTTTTCCTACAAAAAAAGTATGGGAACTCACCAAGACTTCCACCCCCCTCACAAATAATATTGTTTTATACACACACACACACACACACACACACACATAGGGCCGATTTATTAAAGTGTGAGTGGACATGATACGATGTAGCGTATCATGTCCGCCTCACATCGATAAATGCAGACAGCATACACTGTCAGTATTTATCATTGCACAAGCAGTTCTTGTGCAATGCCGTCCCTTGCAGATTCACGGCCAATCGGCCGCTAGCAGGGGATGTCAATCAGCCTTATCGTATTGGATCGGGCGGATTGATGCCGCAGCCTCAGAGCAGGTGGACAAGCTATGGAGCAGCGGTCTTTAGACTGCTGCTTCATAATTGCTGTTCAAATCAGCCAATAGGATTTCAGTAGATCTCATCCTATTGGCTGATTTGAAAATGTCAGCCAATAGGAATGCAAGGTACCCCATATTTAAATTGGTACCTTACATTCAAGCTTCAGTGTACGCCGGTGACTGTATTAAGAGGCTCCTCCACTCTGCATGTCCGCTGCCAGCAATGATGCTCCTAGCCTCTACAGCTCCGTGACACCAGGATGAACATAGAAGATGGTCCTGCGATGGAGGAAGATGTCGCTGCCAGGATGAAGACTTCTCCCCACCTGGATGAGGATGGATGACGACTTCAGGAACCGTGAGTAGATATTTTGGGGTTGATTTTAGTTTTTTTTTTTTTTTTTTTGGGTTTATTTTTTTTTAGATTAGGGCTTTGGGCAGTAAAAGAGCTGAATGCTTGTGGGATATTTCCCTATCAGATTAATCCTGGCCAGTAGTCTTCTTATCCCAGTGTCAAGTGGCAAGATAATGAAATATCCTAGAACAAAAGTAAGAAGAAAATGAGGATGCAATCCAATACTCACAGTAGTGATGAGAGAAACAGGAAATGGGTCTCAGGCAGTCCAGGGAAAAGACACCAGACAGAAGTCCAATAATTCACTGTACCAACAGGTTAAGCAGAGGGGGGGCTGGTAAGTGGCAAACAGAGTTCAGCAATAAGTAGGCAGACCAGAGCAACACAGGAGTTCAGGGGTAAACCAGTAGAATAGTCAGTGGCAAGCAGAGTTTGGCAATAAATAGGCAGTCCAGAGCAACACAGCAGTTCAGGGGTTAATCAGTAGAATAGTCAGTGGCAAACAGAGTTCTGCAATGAATAGGCAGTCCAGAGTAGTACATCAGCACAGTACTAAGTAACAAAAGGCACCCAGGAATACGAAAAGTAAAACCTATACATGGGCAGAGATTGAAGTTAAGTAAGGTACTTACATAGGTGCCGGTTGGCGCCAAAGAGGAGAAACAGGTGTGATCAGGGAGACACATAGCGTGCAGCGATGACTTCACTGCTGCGCTCTCCAAAAGCACCACCACGTCCATGGCAATGGCCATGGCAACAAAAGAAAGCGGCCGCAAGCAAGAGTGGAGTGACATAGCCCCCCTCCTAAGGGTTACCTTTGGGAACCAAAGACGGTTTGGAAGGGTGAGCAGCATAGAAACTGGAGACCAAGGAAGGATCATGCACATCACAGGCAGTAACCCAGGAATGATCTGCCACAGAGTATCCCTTCCAGTGCACAAGGTATTGAAGCTGCCTGAATTTGTATCTGGAGTCCAGGAACTTAGCAACTTCATACTTGGGCACACCTTGCACCATGAGTGGTGGAGGAGAAGGTCTGAGTCGAGTAAATCTATTTGTGATATAGGACTTGAGCAATGAGATGTGGAAGACAAGATGGATGTGCAGGGTTTTGGGCAAGGCCACTTTGTAGGCAACAGGAGATATTCTTTTGAGGACCTTATAGGGACCTATGTAGCGAGGCCCTAGTTTGTGACAGGGCTGTCGTAAGTGAACATGTTGAGTAGAGACCCAGACATGCTCAACTGCTGAAAAGGCATGAATAGTAGCTCGATGATGGTCGGCATGCCTCTTTTATCTGGAGACTGCTTGTATATGAATGTAACTGAGAGTGTATATGTTGCCAATAGGTAGCAAGGTCAGTGAAATGACATTCAGCAGCAAGAACCCCCGTGAACTGAGTTGAAATAGGGAAGACTCAGGGTTGATATCCTGCCGTGGCTTGAAATGGAGAGCACCATAGAGATGAGTGCCATTGACTGTTCCGACCAATTGGAATGTTGAGAATTGACATAAGCTCAGAGATAGGCTTCGAGATCCTGATTGGTTCTCTCCATCAGTCCATGATAGCCAGGAGACAAGGAAACAGTGGTACTAATCATTTTACAAAAAGCTCTCCAAAAGGTGGAAATTAACTGAGGAGCTCTGTCAGAAACAATATTTACTGGTATACCATGAAGACGTACCACATTAATAAGAGGAAAAAGACTCAACAACTCTTGGGCGGTAAGCAGCTTGACCAATGGTACAAAATGAGCAAGTCTGGAAAATCGATCCACCACAACCCAAATGGCCGTATGATGGTCAGAAGGAGGGAGGTCCACAAAAAAGTCCATGGCTAGGTGTGTCCAAGGTTGTTTGGGTATTGTCAGAGGTTGAAGTAAGCCATGAGGTTAGGATCGGGGAGCTTTATTGACAGCACACGTCTGACAAGCCTTGACATACTCCTGAGAGTTGGTCTTCATGGTAGGCCACCAAACATGTCGAGAAAGAAGTTTAAAGGTTCTAGTAAGACCAGGATGACCTGATAGATTGCTATCATTATAAAACAGGAAAACCAGGATAACACAGGAGAGAATAGGTTCGGAAATATCTCAGGAGCCATAGGGGCTTCAGTTTTTAAGGGGCTTCAGTATTAAGTTGAGCAATCACACAGGAGGAAGGAATTATGTGTTCATTAGGAGCTTCAGAAGAGTCCATAGAATAAGAAAATTGATGGGAAAGCGCATCAGCTTTTTTGTTCTTGGTCCCAGGAAGATAAGAGACTATGAAATTAAAATGGAAAAATAGCAAGGCCCACCTGGATTAAGTCGATGAGAAGTCTCCAAATATGTCAGGTTCTTATGATCTCTGAGAATCTGAATGGGATTGCCAGACCCCTCAAGCCAATGTCGCCATTCAGTAAGGGCCATCTTAATGGCTAAGTGTTCATGATTCCCCACATTGTAATTCCTCTCAGCAGGGGAAAAGTGTTTGGAGAAAAAGGCTACAGAATTTTGGAGGTTGAAGGGTCCCTCCGAGTTAAGACAACACAAGCTCCAATCTCAGAGGCATCAACCTCTAGGGTAAATTGCTCACCCCAAAATGCTTCTCCCAATGGGCAGTATTCAAGTTCAAGGAAGTATTAGTGGTTGTATACCCATATAATATCGATGAACACAGGCAGGTAAGGTGTTTCCACTCAGAGTTAATTTTTTATAAAAACGGTATTTATTAAAAAAAGGTTAAAAGCAAAATACAAAAGGTGGAATAAGCGTATTCCACTTTTTGTATTTTGCTTTTAACCTTTTTTAAGGTTAAAAGCAAAATAAGGCCATTTTCTTAGGCATAGTATTCACCTTACCAATACCCCTGCTTTAAATAACTCCTACCTAACTCAAATGAACCATGTCCACCCTTTAGGGGGACGTGTTCTCTAATTAATTTGATACACAGATCAAGTTTAGTAAAGTAGCAAGCACTCTAGAGTGAATCATAAAGCTCAGTGATCAAGAAAATAGGATAACGATTTTTAATGGTGATATTGTTCAGAGCTCTCAAACCACCATCCTTCTTGCTAACAAAAAAGAAACCAGCTCCGGCAGGCAAGTAGCAAGGGTGAATAAAGAACTTAGCCAGGTTCTCTTGAATGTATCCCTACATGGACTTGGTTTTGGCCTTGGAAAGCGGATAGGTCCTTCCTTTAGGAAGCGGGGCTCCGGGAAACAGATCTATTTTGCAGTCGTATGGACGGTTAGGAGGTAACACATCAGCTGCTTTCTTTTCAAAGACATCCATGAAATCTGCGTATACAGAGGGGAGGGTGGAAGAGGTCAGTAGAGGGGCTATGGGGGTTGTGATGCAATGGAGTAACCGTAGCCAGACAGGAATGAAAACAGGAATTACCCCAGGAAGCCAACTGACCCTGAGTCCAATCAAATTGAGAATTGTGTTTGCGTAGCCAAGGCAGACTGAGGATAACAGGTTGTGCGGTAGAATAGATGACATCAAATTGTAACTGTTCAGAATGTAGGACTCAAATGGTAAAAGTTAGGGGTGCTGATAGGACACCTGAACCAAGAGGTGTTCCATCCAGGGTAGTTATTTTGAGACATTGTTTTTTTCTGAAGAAGAGGCAATCCTGCATGAATCAGGAAACGGTGATCAATAAAATTTCCAGCAGCACCTGAATCAATAAAGTCCTGAGCATGAACAGTGTTCTGGAGAAATGTAAGGGTAATAGGTACCAGAATTCATGAAGAGTGAGGGGAATTGGTAGTGTTTAGAGGTACCCCACATTTATCCTCTAAGCATTGGCTTTTCCCGGCAGGATATCACATTTTTTAGTTGATGAGAGTTTGAGCCACAATAAAAGCATAAGCGCAGCCTTCTTCTTCTTTGCCTTTCTAACTCAGAGGATTTCAGGGAATTGAGATCCATAGGTTCCTCCTCAGAAGAAGTAGGCTGTACAGGAGGGGTAGCAGAGCATCTGGTAGTTAGATGAGCAAGAAGATGAGTAGGGAAGTTCTGCAAGTTCTCTCTCTCTGCTTGTTGCTCATGAAAACGAGAATCCCGACTGATACAAAGCAACATAAAATCTTCAAGGAAGAAGGAACGTCACAGCAAGTGAGCTCATCCTTGATGCAATCATGTAGACCTCCCTGAAAGGCTGCTTTGGGAGCACTGCCATCCCAACTGGCTTTGTGTACCAAGGTACGAAATTCAATGGCATATTGTGCAACTGACCTGTTACTCTGATGGAGATACAAGAGAGTGCATTCTGCAGCAGAAGTGCGACTAGGGGTTCCAAATACAGAAGACAGTGCAGAAATGAAGAAATTAGCATAGTTCAAGAGCTGAGCACTCTGTTCCAAAAGGGGAGAGACCCAGGATAGAGCCTTGTCTTTAATTAAGGACACAATAAAGGTGATTCTTGACTGATGAGACTGGAAGGTATGAGGGTCATTGCAAAAATGCAATCTACAATCAAATGTGCCATCATGTTTGTCAGGCAACAGTATCAGGGTTACATTTCCAGAAGCAGTGGAAGGGATCGTAGCACTATCAACAGGGATAGGTTGAGTCACAACAGAAGCAGGGGCAGTGGCTTTGTCTGCAGCAAGCAAGGAAAGCATAGTGGTAATGGTTTCCAATTTGGATTCCAGACTTTGCAAGTGTGAGGCGTGGGTCCCCAGCATGATTTCTCTTGCTACCTCATTTGGGTCCCTGTATAATGTAATGCTCGTGGGAAATTTCCCTATCAGACCAATCCTAGCCAGTAGTCTTCTTATCCCAACATCAAGTGGCAAGATAAGGAAATATTCCAGAACAAAAGTAAGAAGTAAACGAGGATGTAATCCAATACTCACAGTAGTGATGAGAGAAACAGGAAAAGGGTCTCAGGCAGTGCAAGGAAAAGACACCAGGCAGAAGTCCAATAATTCACTGTACTAATGGGTTAAGCAGAAGGAGAGGGGGTGATCAGTGGCAAACAGAGTTCAGCAATGAGTAAGTAGTCCAGAGCAACACAGCAGTTCAGGGGTTAACCAGCAGAATAGTCAGTGGCAAGCAGAGTTCGGCAATGAATAGGCAGTCCAGAGCAACACAGCAGTTCAGGGGTTAACCAGTAGAATAGTAAGTGGCAAGCAGAGTTCGACAATGAATAGGCAGTCCAAAACAACAAAGCAGTTCAGGGGTTAACCAGTAGAATAGTCAGTGGCAAGCAGAGTTCGGCAATGAATAGGCAGTCCAGAGTAGTACAGCAGCACAGTAATAAAAGGCACCCAGGAATACGAACAGTAAAAGCTATAAATGGGCAGAGATTGAAGGTAAGTAAGGTACTTACATAGGTGCCGGTTGGCAAACTGGTGTGATCCGGGAGACACACAGCATGCAGTGATCAGGTCACTGCTGCACTCTCTACAAGCACCCCATGCTTGTCCATGGCAACGGAAGGAAGAGCGGTGTGACAGTAAAAGAGCTGAATGCCCTTTTAAGGGCAATGCCCATACAAGTGCACCTTTAGGGGCAATGGGTAGCTTAGGTTATTTATTTTGGGGGGTTGGTTGGTGGGGGGGGTTACTTTTAGAGGGGACTTTGTAATTTTTTTTTATGTAAAAGACCTGTTTAACTTAGGGCAATGCCCATACAAAAGGCCCTTTTAAAGGCTATTGATAGTTTATTGTTAGATTAGGGGGTGTTTTTATTTTTATAGTGCTATTAGATTAGGTGTAATAGTTTTTATTTTTGATCATTTTGTTTATTTTAATGTTAGATTTTTTTTATTTTTTTTGTAGTATTAGATTTATTTAAATTTGTAATTTAGGTTTTTTAATTGGTAGTTTTTTTTTTAATTTTATTAGAATAGTAATTTTAGATAATTTATAGTTTGTTAGTTTTTTTTATTTCACAGGTAAGTTTTTATTTATTTAAAGATAGTAATCGTAACTTTTAATTTAAAGTTAGGGGGTGTTAGGTTTAGGGGTTAATAGTTTAATTTAGTGTTTTGCGATGTGGGGGCCGGCAGTTTAGGGGTTAATAGGTTTAGATTATTAATTACGATGTGGGGGGCTGGCGGTTTAGGGGTCAATATGTTTTGTTTATTAGTTGTGATGTGGGAGGCCAGTGGTTTATATAGTGTTGGCGATGTGGAGGGCCAGTGATTTAGGGGTTAATAAGTTTAATATAGTATTTGCGATGTGGGAGGTTGGTGGTTTAGGGATTAATAGGTTGTTTATGGGTATTAGTGTACTTTGTAACATTTTAGTTATGAGTTTTGTGAAACATTTTTGTTTCGCAAAATCCATAACTACTGGTCTAAGTTTGCAGAATGGCTTGTGTCGGTATAGGCTGTAACGCAAGCATTTTAGCCGGACCGCACAATCTGTAATACAGCGCACTTTTTCAGTGCAGAATGGACGTTGCGTTACAGGCTAAAATGCTTGTGTTATAGCTATACTGCCGCGACTCGTAATATACCTTACTGGCCATTCCACGTGCAATGAATTATCAGCGATATAGCCGTAACGCAAACTCGTAATTTAGCAGTTTATTTGAAAAAGCAGGAATCTAAGCTAAGGAGCCGGCCCATTTTTGGTCAAGAACCTGGGATATGCTTGCTTATTGGTTTGCTAATTGTACCCACGAATCAGCAAGCGCTATCCAGGGTGCTGAACTAAAAATGGGACAGGTCCTTAGCTTCGATTCCTGCTTTTTCAAATAAAGATAGCAACAGAATGAAGAAAAATTGATAATAGGAGTAAATTAGGAAGTTGCTTAAAATTGCACGTTCTATCTGAATCATGAATGAAAAAATGTGGGTTTAGTGTCCCTTTAGGCTGCTGTTCATTTGCTCCCCTGCTACGCTGAATACTTTTCCCCATGCAAGATAGTAAATGAATGGATTCATGCAAGATAGTAAATGAATGGATTCATGCAAGATAGTAAATGAATGGATTCATGCAAGATAGTAAATGAATGGATTTTAATTAACAAGTAAATTATGATTAACTCCCTTAACAAATATCTAAACTTCTTTTTTGACTGGAACAAATTTTTGTTTGTGTGCATATCTTGTAAGTACTTTTTACATGTCAAACTTAGCACAGAGTATTTGTTTAATATAAATGGTGTGTAATGTATATTTTAAAATAATAAATATACATATTCCTTATAAAAACTATACAATGTATTATTTATTCCTCAGCATGAAAATTAAATGTAATAAAATTATTTTGTTTGATTAAAAATCACACATAATTAGGGTACTTGGTATGAGGTTAAAACATTTTTAGTTATCTGCAACAAGTTATTGAAAATAGCAAAGAATAAAGTTTTATTTGAATTGTTCTTCTTGCATGACAGTGTGCTCTGACAAAAGAGTAGTTGTGTTAGAGAAATTACATTGATGGTAAAATTATGCCGATTGTGAGATATGTTTCTTTTTTTCTAAAAAGCCATTTCTTTGACTCATGTGACTGGTTCCCATTTCAAACTGTGTTACTAATATGCGTGGTTGTAACTTGGTGTTAGCAGTGACAAACAACATATTTTCAAGCTGTTGCTGCAATAGTGGAGAATCATTTTTCACAACTTGCAAAAGAACACAACTTGCAAAAGAACAAGAAGGATGGCTGTTCTTGGTTATTCTAGGAAGGCTGCAAGGTTACCCGCTTGTGGAAAACAGAATCCTCAAAACATGGATAAATATTAGATTTGTGCAGCAGCAAAAAATGTGGTTCGTCCAAATTTTTTGAACGAATATTCTAAATATTTGTCTGCTGCACTGTTCGGTATTTGTTTAATTTTAAATTAAACTAATACTGAATATTCATGGAACATTTAAGTTTGATTTTTTTAAATGAATTTAAATGTTCATTTGCTACAGGAGAAAAAGATCCCCTGTAGCATTTTACTTACCTCTAGAGAGCTGGAGAGCCGCATTGATCCCTACCCTTCTTCACAGTAAAACGAGCGACAATAATAGGAGGCTTATCATGGCAGAACCCAGGACCTGCGCTAAAGCACATTCTCTAGAACTCTATGCAGGAGCAGTGCAGCTTTCCAGCCGGCTAGAGGTAAGTATTAAACCCCTAAAGGTAATTTAAAATGAATAATTAATTAATTAATGAATATTAACAAAATTCCTCAGCATTTCTTCATTCGCTTCAAATTTTATTTGTGCATTTGTTCGAATATTTGTTTCATGAAAACAAAACGCATATCCGTGTATTTGTTATGAATGCTCATTTGTAATAAAACTGAAGCACAATCGTTATAAATATTTTCTTCTCCCTAGAACAAGACAAGAAGTCTTTGTCAAAGCCAAGGTAGCCTAAAAACGGACATAAAAAAAATCCGGATTAAACATTACACTTTTGTGATTCAGATAGAGAATGCAACTTTTGAGGACTTTTTTCAATTTACTTCTGTTATAAAAAATGACTTTGTTATCTTGGTATTCTTTCTTGAAAAATATAACTAGGCAGGCTCAGAAGCAGCAGCATACTACTGGTAGCTAGCTGGTGATTGGTTGCTTCACACATCTGCCTGATTTCATTGGCTCACTAGATGTTTTCAGCTAGATCCCAGTAGTGTACTGCTGCTCTAGAACTGACTTCAGCTATAGGGGCCGATTTATTTTATGGCAGAATCATGTCCACCCCACATCGATATTTGCCGACAGCATACGCTGTCTGCATTTATTATAGCACAAGCATTTCTTGTGAAATGCTTGTGCAATGCCGCCCCCTGCACATTTGCTGCCAATCAGCCATTAGCAGGGGGTGTAAATCATCCCGATAGTATCTGATTGGGATGATTGCAGTCCGCCAACTCAGAGGTGATAGATGAGTTAAGGAGCAATGGTCTTACGTAGGGTATGTCTGAAGCTCTCTCACAATTGTTGTGAAATGCTATAAACATTTTACACAAGCTGGTGTCACTTAATTATTTCCCCAGCTTTATAATGCAGGTGAAGTTTGTTCAATATTCGCGATATACTTATTTAACTGACAAGCACTATATACTAAACTATTGGCAAAAGCAAGTTAAAATGTAATGAAAACTTTTCAGTTTAATTTCTATTTTGCTGCAAACTGAGACTTTATATTAGCCCCACTTGTTTTCTGGTTAACTTAACTCTCCCCTGTGAAATTCTGTATCAGAGTGCTGGAGGATAATTTTATTTCATCTCGTATTAGCTAGGAGGTTTATTATTATTATTATTATTATCAGTTATTTGTAGAGCGCCAACAGATTCCGTAGTGCAGGTTTATATCATCATGCCCAAAGTGTGCATATAAAAAGACTGTAAACAATTTCATAAAGGAAGCAAAATAGAAAATCTCTTAAAAGGATGTTAATCAGTCTGTTTCATGTATGTATTATTCATCTATTTAAATGGATGTTACATATTATTTATTTTTACACATTTGAGCTTTCTGTCAGAGCCCTAATTTCATAAAACTTCTAGGTTAGTGAATAGACTAGATAAAAGAGAGTCAGATTTTCTCATACCCAGAACTGACAGAGTAAAAACTTAGGTTTTGAAAATCCTCTGCTTTTAAAAGAAACTGGGGCAGGGCTACACTGACAATTTCTAAGTGATTGTTTTGCAAGAAAATGATTTGCTGTTTTTTACACAATCTTTTTCTTTTTATATTTACTTTGGCTTAACATTTTTGTTTTTACCAAAGGAGCACTGTTTAATATCCCTTCAAAACTGTTGTTCTGGCTGATTCCTGGAACTTTCAGTTTGACTTTAGTGTCCCTAAAAAATGATTGAATAAAGGGATCGATTCCACTGTAATTGATTCCTTTTTTTTTTTCAGCTAAATTTCAGCTCCTGTTATACATTTTCCAACATTGGAGCAATCACAATGCAAAAAATACCCCCATTTTCTTATTTGAAAAATATTGAAATTAATATTGGAGAATTCACCCAAATGATGCATGGACAGCAATGAATTAATCATTTTTTAACATGTTTTTGGTACCATTTAACAATGATCTAATTCAACACCTACAGGGACTTGAATAAGGTCAGCATTCACAGGTATCATGTAAGTATAAACTAATTCTATTATTTTGAACTTAAAGGAACAAAATCACCGCCGCAGACAACGCTGGAAAATACTCACCCACGGCCGGAAGTTCTATTGCTGGAGTAGCGTGTGCTGGAGGCGCGGATAGAGACACGCTCGGAGAGGGAGCAGTGGAATATCTCTGTCTACCTGAAGTGGAGCCTCGCACACTGAAATCTACCGACTTAGCGAGGCCGTTGTGGGGTGAGTTATCTGTATGAACTTTCAAGTTTGCCGTTGTTTTGTCGCTGATCTAAGGTGTAGCAGGTACTGGAGGGGCTGGCAGAGTCACGCCTGATTTAAGAGCATTAATAGACCTGCAACTGCGGAAGTGGAGCCACACACACTGCTACTGTATGTTATTAAGGCCAACACTTTATACTTTCTACTTGCCATTGTAAGTCTTGAGCTGTTGGAGGGGACGTATATGAGAAGGCTATCTGAATCACGAAAGAAAAAATTTGGGTTCAGTGTCCCTTTAAGTAATACACTCAGAAATGACCAAATACACCATTTTATTAATCCCTATAGTATAGTCTCTTGGTAGCGGACAGGATAGATATTTTTATATAAATATGTATTTAATAGACAAGTGTGATATATCATACAGCTAACAAGATCTTTAGGAAATGGAAGAAAAATGTAAATCACAACTGCAACATCTAGAAATTATGTTTAGCAGTTGCATTCTTAAAATGTTTTTTTTATTTTTTATTTTATACTGATATCTTCTTGATTATAACACAGTCATTTGATATTGTTAATCTGAATTTCTCATCAGGTCTTCACGATTTAAAAGGACAGTCAACACCGACATTGTTATCATTAAAAAAAAACTACCCATCTCCCAGCTTTGCACAACCAACAATGTTATATTAGTATACTTTATAACATTTAAACCTCTAAATTCTGAGTTCCGCACACACAAACTTCCTCACAATAATACCTAGTAAATGTATGTGCATATTTAATACAATTTATTCCTGGTAATTTACATACAAATTTTTAGCTGTTGATAAAATAAAATATTTTGGCGAATAATATTGTTACAATTTTTGATGTACCCTAACAATACAATTGTTTCATTTGTACTTTTGTGTGAATGGTTCAATTATTCACTTTGTGTCATTTTTAAATTACTATTTCATTGTGCACAATAGTAGTACATGAAACTCCTTAGCATAAGAAAAGGAAGTATACCCCCCTTAGCGAGACACCCTGTTTTCAGGGCAAAAAGTAGCTTAAGATTGTTCCACCAGTGAAATAGAAGTACTGGTGAACATGTTTTAATAATCTCACCAGCCCAGAGATCTTAATAGAATGGGGCCCTAGGTGAGTGCAGGAGCGTGCATGTCTAAAGTAGGGATGGGCGAATATAATAAAAGTGCAATTCACTTGGTAGAATGAATAGTCCTGTTGACATTAGTTTGAGACAATTGAATATTGATAAGAACAAACATCCATTAAAATGTAGTAATCAAATGTTATTTATGGTTTTCAAATGTTACTTTTGTTTCAAATGTTCATAATTAGATTGAAAATCCACATTTCAAATTCCCAATGTAACATTTGATTTAGCAATACTATTCAGAGGTTCAATAGTTCATATTTTAGGGAATTTAGTAAATTGATACATAATAGCTACAAATATATCGATTTAAATGTTTATATTTGAATATTGTATCATTTGAATATTACATTTAAAGAGAACATTAGAGAAACTATTACAAAAATATCATTTAGAATTTTTCTAATTTAAATATTGCATAGTTTGATTCAAATTATGCAATATTTGAATTAGAAACATTTTAATATATTATTACATTTAAAGATAATATTAGAAATACTATTACATGAAATGAATGCTAGAATTTTGTACAAACATTCAAAATTCAAAACAAAGGAACAAATGTGTTTAAATTAGTTTCATTTTTCGAATGTTGCAAATCAATTGCCAATCCCTAGTCTTAAGACATCTGGCAGCAGTGATTACAACAATGTTTAAAGCAATATTATACAACATTGCAAACACTGCTTCCATAGACTGCTAAGGAAATGTGCACACCCCTATTAGCCAACCTAGCTTTACCCTGCAACAAAGATACCAAGAGAAAAAAGCAAATTTGATATTTGAAGTAAATTGGAAAGTTGTTTAAAATAAATGGCATGCTCTTACTGAATAATGAGCATTTCAATTTTTAATTTACTGTCCCTTTAAGATTACTGCTACACTGTAATCCATCCCAATGTATTGTACCTCTTGAGTGAATAAGATAGACAGAACAAAAAAATAAATAAAAAATTATATAGCAGCAAGAAAATAAATAGGAAGTTTTCATGGTGACAGAAAACAAGAATTCCATTGATTGGCTGCAGGTTAAAGATGAATTACACAAATAATAACAATTTGACTAAACTAAACATGCACAAAACAGGAACAGTGGAATGTTTTTTTGTTCTAAAGAAAAGGATGTGTCATATGTTATGCCTGGGACAAAAATTGTTACTATTTGTATCTAGAAAACCAATGCAGAAACATACAGCTACAGTATATAAAATTATTGTTGGTGAGGTTGCACAGTAAGACATCTACCTTAATTCCTTTGTGATCTCTCTGTAAGCAGAAACAACAAAGCACAGAAATTAATATAAAAAACCCTAAAATTCAAAAGGATTCAAAGATGTGTCTTTATTGCAAAAAATAAAGATGTTTGAGGTTATAGATCTATTAGGGTTTGGAGTATTTCTGGAGTTATATGGACAAATAATAGTCTAATCTCTTCAGATAACCTTTGGTGCCGAGACAATCAGCTAGGATGAACTGTTCTATGTTTTGATTAAATAGACAAGATAGTTGTGACAAGTGACAGGTTTAAAATTACCACTTACTTGTCTAAAAAATATCGACATGCTGGGATTTTCCTTTGAGATCAAAAGTATCAGCTCAACAATATTACTGCTGGTTAAGATGCCTTGAATTTGTAACCTGGATCATAAGAATGCTTTCAGCAGCTCAGGTGGGGAACTGAAAAATAAAACACATGTTTAGTTAAGCTTTGTGTTATCGAAATGCAGAAAATAAACAGTGCAAGAAGATTTCCTCATATATCCATAGGAAGATGGAAATCTGGATTATTTTAATAGTTTCTTAGACACGTACAATATTTCAGGGGCCACCACTTTAATATTAACAACAAAAATAACAGCATGAGTCACCCCATAGCTCACTCAGAAGCCAGAAGAGTTAAGCTTTGATTGGATAAAACATTTATCAGAAGCACCAAAAGGGTTTATTACACATATTCACAATATAAATGGATTTACTATGCATACATGTTTTTTGCTTGTTTCTTTTTTTACTGGAAAGCATGACCTAAATATCTTGCATGAAGGAAAAGAGTTGTATATATTAACTGTCTTTTCACATACATTTTCAAAGAAAATGACATTTAACACTCAAATGTCTTTAAAGGGACATCATTTTTTGTTTGTTATAGATATTAACATTCAAAAGCAAAAATTACATAATGTACATTTTTTAATGCACATTCTTTTTTTCCATTACAAATACTAGTTTACTTTGATATGTTAATGACCCTATTTGATGTCGATATGATCATAATCAGCTATTTTCATTGTTTATTAGAAAGTTTTTTTTACATTAAAGGGATAGTTAGTCAATTAAAAATTAAACTTACATGATTTAGATAGGGCATGCAATTTTAAACAACTTTCCAACTTACTTTTATCATCAAATTTGCTTTGTTCACTTGAAATTCTTAGTTGAAAGCTAAACCTAGGTAGACTCATATGCTAATTTCTAAAACCTTGAAGACTGTCTCTTATCTCAGTGAATGTTGACAGTTTTTGTCAGCTAGACAGTCCTAGTTCATGTGGATAACTCCCGTGGAGTCAACACTGATTGGCTAAAATGCAAGTCTGTCAAAAGAACTGAAATAAGAAGGGCAGTCTGCAATGGCTTAGATACAGGTAATCACAGAGATAAACGTATATTAATATAAACATGTTGATTATGCAAAACTAGGGAACGGTTAATAACACCCACATTTAAACTTTATCTGTTGAGGTGGCTAAGGGAACTCCAATTCCCCCTACTATGCTAGAAGCTCATGTTACTTTACTCTATAAACCTGAAAAGCACCCTTATACTCAAGCAAATTTCCACCAAATTTCTTTATTAAATGTAAACATCAAACTAAATATTAAAATTCTGGCATTCAGAATCAATAAGATCTTACCTCTTTTAATTAATATGAATCAAGTGGGCTTTAACCCCCACAGAGACTCTGGGGACAATATAGTAAAAATTTGGCATTTGATGGAATATGCCACTAGGAATAAAATCCCATTGGTATTCTTCGCTATGGATGCCATGAAAGCTTTTAATAGGCCAGATTACAAGTGGATCGCAAAATATCGCTTGCATGGAAGTGATATTAGTGCTCCACTTTGTAATGCCATCTCAAGATAATGTGAGCTGGTATTACAAGTTAACCACAATGTGAACTCGTGCTCGCATTCGCATTGCTAGGAAACATTGCGCTCATGAGAGTGCGTTTCCATAGGATGCTATAGAAGCCTCATGCTGATGCCGTCACGGATGGCATCAGAACCTTGCGCAGCAAAGGAAGTATGTAGAAACGGGCATCATTTTTAAATATATATGCATATGATTAAATACATATATATTTATGTTTTAATATGTGTACATATATATTTACATTACAGTCTATGGGAACACACAGTTCCTATAGACCGCAATGTAAAGGCACTTTTCAGTGGGTTTTTTTTTTTCTAACACCCCACTACCACCAACTTTAAAGCCCTAAAACTGCCTAATGCAGTTTTTTTGTATTAAAAAAAAGCTAGATTTTTTAAAATAAAAAACTACTATGTCCTCTATTTTGATTCTAATTCTAATCTCTGGTTAATTTTCAGAGTGCTAATTACTACTGCAAGGTTGTGGTAGCAATAACAGCCACTTGTAATGGCTGCTTAATTATTGTGCTCCCACAAAAGGGCAAGTATGCCCATTTGTAGGAGCACAATAAATTAGAGCTCCACAAGTAATCTAGCCATCAGTCGGCCCTTTCTGAAGGCTTCCTTAGCTAAATTAGAGTTAGATGTTTCCTTATTAACAAAATTAGTGAAAATTAAGCTAAATGAGTCTTTCTCACATTTCTTTAAAATGTCTAATGGCAAGGTTGTCCTTTATCACCAATCCAATTTATACTGGCAATGGAAAAATGAGCCACTACCCTTTGTCACACATTAGAAATTACAGGAGATCAGATTGGGCATAAGGCATACAAAGTGGCTTTATATGCTGATTACATTTTCCTTACCTTAATTGACCCCAAAAGCTCACTAAATACCTTAGTTCAAGTCTTAGAAACTTATGGACCCTATTTTCATTTTTGTGTAAATATCACCAAATCAGAATTGTTGGGGATTAAATAGAAAAGACTGTTTTGGAATATATTGAGAAGAAACTCTGATTTCAAATGAAGAAATAATCTATTAAATATTTAGGTGTACAGGTAGATGCCTAACCATTCTAACAATGTCACTTAAAAGGGACAGTCTACTTCAGAATTGTAATTGTTTAAAACAATACATAATCCCTTTATTGCAAAAAGTATTAAGAGGGATATTGTGATATTAGAGTAATACCACAAATCCCCTATAGGAGGCGCTAATGACTCAGGGCAGAAATTAGTACTGAAATACAATCAAAAAACCCCTTTGGTGATACCAAAAATGTAAAAAAACCTATAAAACAATATATAGAAAATAAATGGTAAAATCTGTAAAAAGTAAAATATAAAACATAAAATATAATGATAGAATAAAAAATATATATATGAGAATACAGACGTATCAATAGGTGAAATGGGAAAGATCCCAACTGAAGTCCAAATAAGTCCAAATAAATGGAAGTAGAAATAGAAGGCAGCTCTCGGTCTTCACCCAAACGATGGTGTATCTTCAAAAAGAGGTTTCACTGCAAGGAAAACAGAAACAGAGGCGCCACATGTGTAGATCAATCAAAACAGACAATATCCAAGTTAGATGAGATACAGGATACTCACAAACGTGAAGGCACTCTCTTGTGCCTGTAGGAGCGGGCTGGTATTTAAACAGCAAACCAGCTAGCTGTACCAAGGGATCCCCGTCAGGATATCCTCGCAACAGTAATCCTTCACTAGATTGATTCCAGCAAAAAGGAAAAAATGTTCAGAGGGGAGGAAGGCTAAACAGCCTTATGGTTACTGGCAAGGGAAATGCCATACAAACACCAGATTTGTTTAAAAAGTATCAAGTATTTTATTTTACAAAAGATAAAAAAATACCATCAATAACAAATTAAAGCTTGGTGTATTTAATGGCAAATCTCCTTGTATATAGAGATAATAGCGACGCGTTTCTCAGGGAAGACCCTGTTTCATCAGGCTTGTATACTCTAGAACCATTTAAAACCCCTTTATATAGGGATCAGTAACCATATGTTTGCAATAAACCCTCCCCTTCCTTGACATAAACCAATGAAACCTTTTCTTTCCGAAAACTCCCACTTGTTGCCTTAATTAGAAGTTTATAATAGTTTTTCCTTTAATATTATGTCCACTTGATCAATAATCTGTGAGCCCATATCCTAATGTGGTTATGTGTGATGTTAGATCTAGATCGTAATGTGTCGATTGTGAGATAATAAAAAGTGTATGAATGTAAACATACTTAATCGGTGATCGTTTTTTGACCAATTAAAAGCCTGCTTTAGGAGGCTTGTACAATTTGAAACACCCAATTGGTTCATGTGCTCTTAGTTTGATGACTACAATTACCATCATACCTCTCTACCGGAACTATAAGGAAATAGAATTTGCCTAATTGTGAATTGTTCTCTGACCGTCTAATTTCAGTGACTACAAGTACCATAATGCTTCTCTAGTCACTACCGGAAGTGCCCGGGTAGTGTGTCTGCGTGACTGTTATTTTGTAGTCTTTTTCGTCTAAGTGGGGGCTTGTACATAATAATCCATTCGATTGGTTGGTGTCACATTCCCACTTTAACTGCAGTTTGACTCTGATGGACTACAACTCCCATCATGCTTCTCTGTGTCCAATAGAAACCGCTATCCGGTGTCTAATGGGCATCCACTTGGAGTCTCTCTATACAGGCGCATTTGGTTCACTCGCAATGGTTTTGCAGATGTACCCATTGCGCTCCTAAGTGTAATGGTGGGGGCAGAATTAAATACTCTAAATTATGAATAACATGTTAATGAATAATATGATTGCTCTAAAACAATTTGCTCCATTGCTTATAATACTCGATCTTTAATTAGGTCAATGTGATAGCACAATAACAAATGTAAAGTGCTGTAAATAAACTTTACTGATTACACTCTATATACTTTAACTATGAAATTAAAAACGTGTACCGATTTAAACATAATAATATAATGTCAGTGCATATAAATTTATAGTTCAAGTGACTCAACCTTTTACACCTAATGTATATATTTTTCTAACTAATAAAAAATGTTGGTGCACCTTAATCTAAATTATATGTATTATTTTATACCATATATTAGTCATCAGCCTTATGACAATGGTAATATTAATGAAGATAAAGATTATGCTAAGTGTGGTGTTCAATATTATGCTGAATGTGTTATGAAGAACAAGAATATGAGTGGTCCTATTATTACCACTGGTGGCTGACAAAACCTAAGTGCGTGTATATATGTGTAATTTTCAAACATAGTGAAAATGATTGTGATAGTGAATTCCTAATAGTGTTTAAAGCTACCACTTAATACCACTTATAATGACAATGAAGTTGTGATGTCACCTATACTGCTGTGTCTATGATTATTTATCATGTGTATGATGGTGTGATAAATTATTATCCCAATTGGATGTAACTAGGCAGCAAGTGAGCTCGGAAAGTAAAGTATACCAAGAATTCCCACTGTTTAACACAGTGAAAAAAGGAAATATAAAAAACATCACCAAATCAGTGAATGATACCGTGTTAAACATACAAATCTTAACAGAGCCCATAATAATTATAACCATAGTATACTAATAACTTCAGAAATTGACATATTATGAAAAAGCTTAAGAAAACGCAGCAGAGTCTATGACTTCATTGAGGCCAGTTGGAAATAAACTATTGAATTTAAAGATCCAATATGTTTCTCTTTGTCTCAACTTACTGAACCTATTGTACAGATTACTTTTAGGAATGCATTCTATTGGGGTGATTTTAAATGGACATTTACCAGATATAGATTTTTGACAGGTGTGACGGGATACGCTATGTTTAGATGATTTTACCTTAATGTTTCTTAAGTGTTCACTCCACCGAGTTCTGACCTTCCTACAGGTCCTGCCTATATATTGTATCCCACATTCGCATGTGAGTACATAGATAACAAAATTAGAGTCACAAGTCATTTTGTTTTTGATGGAAAAAGTCTCCCCGGTGTTATGTGAAACAATCTCAGTGGAACCTTGCGTGATGTGGTCACACATATAACAAAGTTTTTTTCCACATCTAAAAGCTCCTATCCTATTAAAGATGTCATTACCTTTCTTTCTTGTTCCTCTAGACTTATTCACCATATTCCTTTTTGACATAACAACCTTACTAGGAGCTAGTTTCTGTTTATATGTAGGTGCTCTTTTAAAAACTAATTTTGGTTGTAGTGGTAAAGTTTTATTTAAAATCGGATCTTTAAGGAGGATAGGCCAATGTTTTTTTAGAACTTTGTTAATGATTCTGTGGTTAGAATTATACTGTGTGACAAATAGTGGTTGTTTGTTAAATGTAGTTTCTTTCTGGCTATTATGTTGATCTGAGGTAGTGACTGTTGATAGCAAAAGTTCCCTATCAAGGTCCCTGGCTCTCTGTTGGCCCGAGTTAATTAATTCAGAGGGATACCCTTTTTCTAGGAATCTTGATGTGAGTATGCTTGCTTGTTTATTATATTGTTCTACTGTGCTGCAGTTCCTGCGTAGACGACAGAACTGACTGTATGGAATATTTGTTTTCCATCTTGTTAGATGGTTGCTTTGGAAATGTAAAAAATTATTACAGTCCACTTTTTTAAAAAAAGTGGATGTTGATAAATTACCTATTGCATCCCATGATAGTGTCACATCTAAAAATTCAATATTGTTTTTTTGTATATTATGTGTAAAACTGATACCCATACTGTTCCTATTAAGATGTGCAACAAAGTCAAGAGCCTCAGGTACTGAACCATCAAAAATAAATATTAAATCATCTATGTAACGGCCATAGAACACCAGATTGCCCCTCCATCGCGAGTTGTAGATATATAGATCCTCAAATTGACCCATAAAAAGGTTTGCGAAACTGGGGGCAAATCTGGTGCCCATGGCCGTTCCTTTGATCTGTAAATAAAAAGTGTCCAAAAACTGAAAATAATTGTGTTTCAGAATAAAATTAATAAGTGATAGCAAATAATCCTGTTGTTGTTCAGGCATGAAGAAGTCTCTATTCAAATACATCTGTGTGGAGGATATCCCTAGATTATGAGATATATTAGAATAAAGGGACCCCACATCACATGATAGCCACAGATAGTTCCCCTTGTTTTTAATGTCGGATATTTTGTTCAGGAGGTCTCTTGTATCTTTGATGTAAGAAGGGAGATTTATGACATATCTCTGGAGATAGATATCTATGTACTCCGATAGTTTATCAGTTATGCTATTCATGCCCGCTATGATGGGTCTACCTGGCGGGATTCTTTCGTTTTTGTGGAGTTTAGGCAGATGGTAATAATACGGTGTGCTGGGGTGGTCAGGTGTGAGATATCTTTTCTCTTTTTTTGTCAGGATATTCTCCAAAAGACCTTGTTCTAATAAAAGATTTAGTTTCTTTGTATAATCTGTAGTGGGATCGAAAGACAATTTAGTGTAGTAATTAGTGTCATCTAGGATCCGTCGGGCCTCTTTAATGTAATCAGAATAGTTCTGTAAAACTATGCCCCCGCCCTTGTCTGCCTGACGGATGACCAGATTTTTGTCATCCGTCAGGCTTCTAAGGGCCCTGGCTTCATTAGGCCATGTACGCTTTTTGCCTATAATTCTATTGGGCATAGACTCAAAGTCTTCTAAGACTAGTTGTTGGTATAGGTCTATATAGGACACTTCCTCTTTAGGCGGGTGGAAAGTTGACAGAGGTGCCAAAGAAGTATGAATTACTCCTTCGAACAGCTCTTCTGTTAATTGGCTAGGCTCATATGTTAATATGGAGGTGGAGTTTCTTGTTTGTTGTGTATCTAATAGTATCGGGGCCCCTTCAATGTTGTGTTTTCTCATAGCTTTGACAGCAAAGTACCTTTGTAACGCTAGTTTGCGAGTATATTTGTTGAGGTCAACAAATAATTCAAATATATTGTGTGAATTCGGAGGGCAGTAAGACAATCCCCTTCCCAACACCCTGATTTCATCGTCAGTGAGGGAATGTGAGGAGAGGTTAAAAATCCCTTTCTTTAATTTCTGAAGTCTTTCTTTTTTTTTTTTTTTTTTTTTGTGAGTATCCTGTATCTCTCGTTTGTGAGTATCCTGTATCTCATCTAACTTGGATATTGTCTGTTTTGATTGATCTACACATGTGGCGCCTCTGTTTCTGTTTTCCTTGCAGTGAAACCTCTTTTTGAAGATAATCCCTTTATTACCTATTCCCCAGTTTTGCATAATCAACACGGTTGTATAAATATACTTTTTACCTCTGTGATTACCTTGTATCTAAGTCTCTGCAGACTGCCCCATAATTTCAGTGCTTTTAAGACTTGCATTTTAGAAAATTAGTGCCCTCTTATAAGAAACTCCACAAGTGTGAGCACAATGTTATTTATATGGCCCACATGACCTAATGCCCTCTAGCTGTGAAAAACTCTGAAATACATTCAGATAAGAGGTGGCCTTCAAAGACTTATAAATTAGCATATGAGCCTACCTAGGTTTAGCTTTCATCTAAGAATACCAAGAGAACAAAGCAAATGTGATGATAAAAGTAAATTGGAAAGTTGTTTAAAATTATATACCCTATTTGAATAATGAAAGTTTAATTTTAATAGTATAAATAGGTGCTTTGCGATGTGGGGGAGTGGTGGACTAGGGGTTAGCAGTTTAAATAGGTAGATTGTGTTGTGGGGGAATGGCGGTTTAGAGGTTAATACATTTTATTGTTAGTTGTGATTTGGGGAATGGCGGTTTAGAGGTTAATAACTTTAATATATACTTTGCGATATTAGGGGTTAATACATTTATTAGTTATTGTGGTGTGGGGTGGCGGTTGAGAGGTAGATATTGCACATGCATTAGGTGTTCGCTTTTATTTTAACTGCGTGCGACAGGTAAAATATACGCGCCACACTTGTAATGCGGCACCGTTTATGCGATCAAATGTAGTGCAAGGTCGGGTTTCTATAGTAACCTATTAATTTTGAAGAAATCCGTCATCGGGTGGAAGCCTTAACCCAACGCTAACTTACACCTACTTGAAAAGGGCGACTGCATGAAATGCGCTATCCTTTTCAATGGAAACGGGTACTGAAATTGAGCCATAAATTACTTTTAGCTGCCGGCAACTTCGGTAGCTTGCGACCCCATTTTTAACAGCTCAATGGAAACGAGCCCTTAGTTGGTCATTAGAACTAAAATGGAGAAAGCCTTATCACTTAAATTACCAATGAATCCAACCATGTTTCTATTTAATACATTTAGTTTAAAATTGTAGCTTAACTTGATAACACCAATTGTGCTAAGCAGTGGATCCCTGCAAATTGGAAGAAAAAAAATCTCTTCACCGTTGGTCTATCTTTAGAGGGACAGATTGTCATTTATTTTACAATAAAAAAAAAAAACTCCACTACGTACAGCTTAAGTCACAGTGTATTGTATTTAAAATATGTGTTTTCTTTGGGATGAATACATGTCCAAATGTGTGTAAGGATATTATCTGGTTTCATAATACTGTAAATTTTGATGAATCTTTGTTGAAGAGGACTTTTCCATATCCTCATTAACATTATAAATTCTGGATTATGGGACATTTGTCAACTGGACACTTAATTCTAAACTGTGATGATCAAATAACAATGCAATTAATAAGGCGATCTCTGTATTTTTACCAGTTTGTGTTTGTGTTTGTTATCAAATAGATTACGAGTTTTGCGTTAGGAGGGGTGCGGTGCTAACAAGCAGTTTAAGCTCATCGCTCACTTACAGACAGCGCTGCTATTACGGGTTTTTAGAAACCCGGCGTTAACCACAAAAAAGTGAGCAAAGAGCAAAATTTAGCTCCACATCTCACCTCAATACCAGCGCTGCTTATGTTAGCGGTGAGCTAGTAAAATGTGCTCGTGCACGATTTCCCCATAGGAAACACCTGCAAAAAATCAGCGTTCAGCTCCTAACGCAGCCCCATTGATTCCTATGGGGAAACACTTTATGTCTACACCTAACACCCTAACAGGAACCCCGAGTCTAAACACCCCTAATCTTACACTTATTAACCCCTAATCTGCCGCCCGCGACATCGCCGACATCTGCGTTGTATTATTACCCCTAATCTGCCGCTCCGGAAAACCGCTGCCACCTACATTATACTTATGAACCCCTAATCTGCTGCCCCCAACATCGCCGAACACTACATTATATTTATTAACCCCTAATCTGCCACCCACAACGTTGCCACCACTATAATAAAGTTATTAACCCCTAAACCTAAGTCTAACCCTAACCCTAACACCCCTAACTTAAATATAATTACAATAAATCTAAATAAAATTACTACAATTACCTAAATAATTCCTATTTAAAACTAAATACTTACCTATAAAATAAACCCTAAGATAGCTACAATATAACTAATAGTTACATTGTAGCTATCTTAGTTTTTTTTTTATTTTACAGGCAACTTTGTATTTATTTTAACTAGGTAGAAAAGTTATTAAATAGTTATTAACTATTTTATAACTACCTACTTAAAATAAAGACAAATGTAGCTGTAAAATAAAACCTAACGTAAGTTACAATTACACCTAACACTACACTACAATTAAATAAATTAACTAAATTAAATACAATTAATTACAATTAAATAAAATTATCTAAAGTACGAAAAAAACAAACACTAAATTACAGAAAATAAAATAATTTCAAGATTTTTAAACTAATAACACCTACTCTAATCACCCTAACAAAATAAAAAAGCCCCCCCCCAAATAAAAAAAGCCCTACCCTACACTAAATTACAAATAGCTCTTAAAAGGGCCTTTTGCGGGGCATGGCCCCAAAGTAATCAGCTCTTTTACCTGTAAAAAACAAAAAGTACAAATACCCCCCCTAACATTAAAACCCACCAGCCTCACAACCAACCCTACTCTAAAACCCACCCAATCCCCCCTTAAAAAACCTAACACTAACCCCTTGAAGATCACCCTAGCGTGAGACTCTTCACCCAACCGGGCAGAAGTGGTCCTCCAGACAGGTTAGAAATCTTCATCCAAGCCGGGCAGAAGAGGTCCTCCAGACAGGCAGAAGTCTTCATCCAGACGGCATCTTCTATCTTCATCCATCCGGTGCAGAGTGGGTCCATCTTCAAGACATCCGATGGGGAGCATCCTCTTCATCCGACGGCCGACGACTGAATGAAGGTTCCTTTAAGTGACGTCATCCAAGATGGTGTCCCTTCAATTCCGATTGGCTGATAGAATTCTATCAGTCAATTGGAATTAAGGTAGAAAAAATCCTATTGGCTGATCCAATCAGCCAATAGGAGTGAGCTTGCATTCTATTGACTGTTCCAATCAGCCAATAGAATGCGAGCTCAATCCTATTGGCTGATTGCATCAGCCAATAGGATTTTTCTACCTTAATTCTGATTGGCTGATAGAATTCTATCAGTCAATCATAAATTAAAGGGATGCCATCTTGGATGACGTCACTTAAAGGAACCTTCATTCAGTCGTCGGCCGTCGGATGAAGAGGATGCTCCGCATCAGATGTCTTGAAGATGGAGCCGCTCCGCGCCGGATGGATGAAGATAGAAGATGCTGTCTGGATGAAGACTTCTGCCCATCTGGAGGACCTCTTCTTCCCGGCTTGGATGAAGACTTCTGCCCGTTTGGAGGACCACTTCACCCGGCTTCGTTGAGGACTTCGGCCCGGTTGGGTGAAGACTTCTCAAGGTAGGGTGATCTTCAAGGGGTTAATGTTAGGTTTTTTAAGGGGGTATCGGATGGGTTTTAGAGTAGGGTTGGTTGTGTGGGTGGTGGGTTTTAATGTTGGGGGGATTTGTTTGACGTTATATTAATATAACTGTGTTGGTTATGCAAAATTGGGGAATGGGTAATAAAGGGATTATCTATCTTTTTTAAACAATAACAATTCTACAGTAGACTGTCCCTTTAAACTCAAAATGTAATTCCCCATAACACGTTTAATTATGCATATTGAAATTGATGGTACATTCAATGAAGTTTCTTTATTTTTATTATAAAGCTGAAGCATTATGGATTATGTCTATTATAGTGCAAGTATTAAAAATGTATTATCTCCATAAAAGTATATTATTTTGAGTCTTTTTAGATGACGCCACCTAGCCGAATCTTCACAAAAACATTTTTTTTCTTACTTTGAGTGGCACAGCCAATATGAATCGTGCCACCCGCACTGCATAGCTCACTTTGAAAACTGACCCTTCAATCTAGCAAGACTAGAGCATGTTGCTTAGGACTCACAAAGTGCTAGATTATGAGTGGAACTCTAGCGCTCCTGCTCGCACATTAAATTTGCTAGATGGAGGCATTTTACGTGCATTAGGTTGCGCTCATATTACAAGTTGAAAGCAAAAAAGTTTGTTCATCTGGGGTTTGCAATTTAGATTTTAATGTGGTCGGTTTAACACGCATTATTAAAATATTACATATACAAGATTTAAAAAAAAAAAAAAAGATTAAAAATACTGTAAAACATTCTTCCATGTGTGCTAACCCAACCGCGTTAAAATTGAAATCACAAACCCGATGCCCAAAACAAATATTTTACAATACTAGGTTCTTCATATAGAAAATAGTGTACTTTTTATTATTAAATAAATATTTCTATATATATATATGATATTGTTCATGTAAAAACATATCTATACCTAAATATCTATAGGAATAGATATATAGGTGTATACAGATATATATATATATATATATATATATATATATATATATATTTACAATTTTTTTTTAAAAGAACATTATCCTGTAAATGAAGAACATTGGAATGTGAACTATGTTCAGTAAATATACAGTAAAACACCTAAATATATCTGCACACTCATATATAAATATTTAGATGTGTATGCATACATATATATGTTAATGCCCTTTGGATGCCTTTATTTTTCCTAATGCCTGAGCTCTGAAGTCACGCTAACCTGATGCACGCTAATTTCGATTGCGCTTAAGCAAACGTGTTTACTTTAAAATCATAATAAGCATAATTTCCGGCATGAAAAGAGTTACAAAAATCCCTTTTCGTTGGTACGCTCCACTCATGTTCTAGCCCAACGTATGGACAGTGTGGTTCTTACTGGTTGTTCTGCTTGCGTGTGAAAGTAAGAATACAATTTTTTTGCTGAGAGGCTGTAGGGGTAGAAATTAAATCCACACAAAATAATGTACAATCGATATAGTCATTAAGCTTTTTATAAATATTTAAAGAAATGTCAGTGACTTTATTAATGCAAAAGCTTTGTAATTGTGATTCATTATTTATTGTGTCTGCTTTTCCTGTATTTAATTATAAATATTGTAATGTATCCACTTCCCCTTAAAGGGACACTGAACTCAATTTTTTTCTTTCGTGATTCAGATAGAGCATGTAATTTTAAGCAACTTTCTAATTTACTCCTATTATCAAATTTTCTTCCATCTCTTGGTATCTTTATTTGAAATGCAAGAATGTAAGTTTAGATGCCGGCCCATTTTTGGTGAATAACCTGGGTTATTCTTGCTGATTGGTGGATAAATTCATCCACCAATAAAAAGTGCTGCCCAGAGTACTGAAACAAAAAAAGAAGCTTAGATGCCTTCTTTTTCAAATAAAGATATCAAGTGAACGAAGAAAAAATGATAATAGGAGTAAATTAGAAAGTTGCTTAAAATTGCATGCTGTATCTGAATCATAAAATAAAAAATTTGGGTTCAGTGTCCCTTTAAAGACACTGCACTTTTCATTCCATGGAATGCAGAACCTTAAAGGGACACTGAACCCAATTTTTTTCTTTCGTTATTCAGATAAAGCATGCAATTTTAAGCAACTTTCTAATTTACTCCTATTATGAATTTTTCTTCATTCTCTTGCTATCTTTATTTGAAAAAGAAGGCTTCAAAGCTTTTTTTTTTTTGGTTCAGACCTCTGGATAGCACTTTTTTATTGGTGGATGAATTTATCCACTAATCTGCAAGGACCCAGGTTGTTCACCAAAAATGGGCCAGCATCTAAACTTACATTCTTGCATTTCAAATAAAGATACCAAGAGAATGAAGAAAATGTGATAATAGGAGAAAATTAGAAAGTTGCTTAAAATTCATGCTCTATCTGAATCACAAAAGAAAAAAAATTGGGTTCATTGTCCCTTTATCATTCATATGTGCTGCACAGTGATTGGTTGATGTGTTCAGCAATTGGCCCAAGTTAATGCATATGTACATCCTTTAAAACATTATTTTGTATGCAAATCTGTTGTGATCAGCAATGAATTTGTAATGCATAAATAAAAAAAATCAAGTTTAAGGGGACAGGAAACTCCAAAATTTTCTTTCATGGGTTGGATAGAACGTACAATTTTAAACAACTTTCCAATTTACTTCTATTATCAATTTGTCTTCATTATCTTGTTATCCTTTGCTGAAGGAACAGCATTGTACTACTGGGAGCTAGATGAACACACCAGTTAGCCAATCACAAGAGACAAATGTGTGCAGGCACCAATCAGCAACTAGCTCCAGCTAATGTAGAAAATGTGCGTATTCTTTTTCAACAAGGGATACCAAGAAAATGAAGCACATTTGAAAATACAAGTGAATTTAAAAGTATCTTAAAATGCCATGCTCTATCTGAATCATGCACGTTTAAAGGGACAGTTAACACCAGAATTTTTGTTGTTTTAAAAGATAGATAATCACTTAAAGGGCCATGATACCCAAATGTTGAAACACTTAAAAGTGATGCAGCATAGCTGCAAAAAGCTGACTAGAAAATATCACCTGCGCAGTTTTATTAAGCTGGTGCGCTTTTCCTTAGCCAGGGCGGTCCTGCATGACTCACAGTGTGACTGGGAGTGTTCACATTTTTTTCCATTTTCTATTCCTGACCGAGTGTCTGCAGAGAGGAGAGAGTTTCTCCAGTGCCCCAGCCATTGGGGGTATAAGGTGCCAGTTATTTTTTTCTATAATTTAAAATAGACAAGTTATGATGGATTGTGATAGTTTAGAGGGGGATCCCTCTAATACAGAATTTGATACCTGTTTATATTGTGAGGAGGTCCGGGTAGTCCAGCTCTCTCAATTGTGTTCCGTATGCCGCAACAGGGTGTTCTCATTAACCAATGTTGAGATGTTAGAGACTACTGAGCTGTCCACCTCTGAGGATTCCTTGTTCATGACGTGTGTTCCCTAGAATCTTCTGTTCCTACACATGCAGTTTCCCCGGGTACCACTGATCCTTTGCCTGGAGGGAGCTTTTTTCCACCAGATGTTACTGCGCAGTTCTGCATGCCCATCTCTATGGCCTTAGCGATTTTGCCTCTTCCTGCTATGTGCAAGCAAACGGTTAATCCATGCACTCCTGTCCAGGGACCATCATGTAAATTGACGATTGTATCCAATCAGTCATCTAGGGATGCAATTCCCTCTGAGGCTTCAGAGGTAGGACCTCCAGGGTCAGAAACTGCTGATTTGATAACTCCGACTGAAGAGGATTTAGCATTTAGATTTAGAATGACACTTCTGCGCTTGCTTCTGAGATAAGTTTTGGTGATATTAAAGATTTCTAGTAATGATCTGTCAGTCAAATCTCAGTCCTCTAAATCAGATAACGATCTTGATTAGACGGGTGGAGTAGAATGGAGATCCTATTCTTTCTCGTCTATATATAAATTTTATATATTTTTCTTTTCTTTTCTTTTTAGAATACCAGTTCTGAGCTCTATAAGGGGGTTTGTGTGTTATGACAGGCAGGACATGTTTTTTGCACATTCCTTCTTGGCTACCACTTTTTGTGCACTTGCCTATTTTCCTTTTCTAGTCCGTTTCAGGATAGTTTTTTGTTTAGAGCTCTTGGTTGCTGTAGAAACTCTTTTTAGAAAGATGTTTCATCATATGAGATATTAGATATGGCCGTCTTCGGTTGTCGTAATTTCTGGAGACTTCTTGTGGAAGCATCTTGGTCTCAGTTCGAGGTGATAGTTCCCTCAATATTTTTAAGACAGATTTAAGCCATGGAGCTTATACTTTATTATCTGGATTATTCTCAGTCTTCTAGCATAAGATGGAACTTCAGAATTTTCTGTTTAGTCCTTGAGTTGCTCAGGCAGATATGTCGGTTAAGTCTACTCTTTCCTTCTCCTCGAGAGAAGAAGTTATTTCCATGTTGACCTGAGCTATTCCAGGTAAGTCAAGAAAGAGCAGGTCCATCTAACCTAGATGAAAGGAAGACCTGTTTAAGGTACTATTTTGGATGGGTGCTTGTTTCTGAATCATATAGGATCCAGGGGTCCTAGAGGCCAGAGCTAGGCTATACATCCAGCCTTTCTGGGCAGTTTTTATTCTCTTGATTTTGACTTTCGAAAGAGAGAGGAAAGCTTTTCAGGTGACTTTTGGAGTCATTGTCCCGGTACCTATCGCAGTGTGAGAATATTTTCATACCACTGTTGTTTCATGGTCTAATAAAGGGAGGGGTCTCCTGTCCTATTTGAGTTCTATGATACTTAAGCAGAGCTTATCATGTCTCCTTTTTGGGAAAGAATATAAGGTTCTCTTTACCTTTTGTTCGGAGGAACACTGCAGGATCACTGTTGAGAAGGATATCTTTCCTTGTTTATTCCTCTTTTTGGGTAAAATCCGGTTCTTATGGACCGTCTCTTCCAGAAAATCTTGTTTCTGATCCTAGGGTTTATTTTTTTGGGGGGATCTGGGGTTTAACTTGGCAGTATCCTGATTCCAGAATTATCAGTAGCGCCCTGGTCTTGGTGATTATGGTTTACTTACCATCGTCTCAAGGGATTTTCATCTGTCTTCTTTGATCCTCAGAGATGGATCTAGACGAGAGTTCTCTGGTATAGGTGCCAGGGTGGATCCCTGGATGCTAAATTGGGCTTTTCAGACAGTAAGATTTTTCCTTAGATCTTGTGAAGTTAGAGTTTACTTCATCAGGTTGTGCCCTCCAGCGCCCCTTCAGGCCATAGCTGGCTCTGTGGTGGGGGGTGATGGTTTTGTCCTGGGGCCCTTCTTAAGTTTCTTTCCTTTGACAGGTCTCATCTCAGCCAAGGCTGAGACATCGGCATGGTGCTGTTTTGAATCTGTCCTATCAGATTTACTTGGAATACCGGTTGGGAGAATCGCTCTCCATTGTCCTTGTCCAGATCTCCCTACCCTGAGGGACATTCCTCTTAGCTCTCCCGAGGCAGTTTTCACTTAAGTTGCAAGCCTGTCAGTTTGGGGAGAGCGTATCCTATGGGGGACCGTGGAATTAAGGAGATTCCCTTTCCGATTATTCTTGTGGTTTCTCAGACAAGCATTTTTCTCTGAGGGTTTGGTCTTCTGGGTTCGTCCCAGTGTATAGATTCTAGTCAGCCTTTTTTCTCTCAGTAGATTAGATCTCTTTCTGAGAAAGAGAGATTCTCCTTCATAGAGGGTAGTATTTCGAGTTTGGTAGTGGGTGGAGGCCCACTACTGCTTGTTGTCAACGATCCACTCTCTGAGTGTGATCTTCAGGGACAGATGTTCCCTACAATCATTCTCTTGATCTGGAGATAAGGTCTCTATCTGATGGTTTTCAGATGTTTTGTATCTGAATGAGGACGCCGTTCGAGAATCTCAGGATGTCCGTACCTATCCCACGTTACCCATTAATGGGTCGTGGTTCAGGGATCCTCAGGTGGAGCTAATGGATCATTAGCTGCGTTTTTTGAAGTGCAATACAACCTTTTGTTCTTCTGCCTTATCACTCTGTGATGGCTTGATCCTAGCAGGAGCAGGCATCAGTGAGACTGATTGCTCTGTTTGTGACAGCGAGATTGTGTTCGCGGTCTAGGGGTTTCACCTCCATGGGGGTTACCTTGTTGCAGGGATCTGCTGGGTCAAGGCCCCTTTTGCCTCATTGATTCTTATTCCGCTGAGGTGGACTGCGAGAGGTCGCTTGGTCTTAGCCGAGAGAGGGTATTTTTTTCTGAGAGGTTATGGTCCTCTCCTTCAGTGCATAAGCTGTTTCTCATCATCTGTCATAGGTGTGGAGGACCCCTTCTGTCGGGAAGACAAGCTTCATCCTGGCACTCTATTGCTCTAGAGGCTCGTTGAGCTTCTGGGCATACAGTTTACCTATGCAGGAGGTGGTCTTTGAATTTCTTCAATGTTCTACTCCATCTATGGATTACTTCTACGTGCAAGAGTCTCTGTGTTGCAACATTGCAATATGCACTCCTTATTGGGGTTTCCTTTATAATAAGCCTGTTCTAGGACCCTAGTTAGGTTTCATCCTAAGGTTGTGTCTATTTGTGACTTCAATCAAGATGTGATGGTTTTTTTTAAATGTCCTATTCGTTCTCTAGAGGGAAAAGGGTTTTCTCTTTTTATGGAATTGTACCTTGATGTCTTTTTCAGGCTACATAAGATTTGACAGTTTTCTCTGTTGAATATTTGTATCTGGGAAGCGCAAGGGTCAGAAGGCATTGGCGACTTTCTTATTTTTTGTTAAGAAGTGTCTTCCGCTTGACATAGGAGACAGCGGGGCACACACCTCCTCAGAGGTTTATGGCTCAATTTGAGAGCAGTGACATCATCTTGGGTCTCTGGCATGAGATCTCTTTGGTTCTGATTGTTGGGCGTCTACTTGTTCCTCCTTACTTTCTTTTTCCTTTTTGCTTCTGTTGAAGCAGCCTTCATGAGAATGGGTTTTTGCAGGCTGTGGTGCCCTCAGATGGGGGCCGTCTCTTCTTTTGCCCTCCCGTTAGCATTCAGTGTCCTCTGTAGCTTGGGTATAATGTTCCATAAGTAATGAATGCAGCTGTGGACTCTCCCTGTATTAAGAAGGAAAACATAAATTATGCTTACCAGATAATTTCCTTTCCTTCTGTACAGGGAGAGTCCACAGCTCCCGCCCATGTTCTCCGATGGGCGGCCCTAAATTTTATCTTGTTTCTTCTGGCACCTTTTTCACCCTGATATTTCTCGTACTGTTCCTTGTTCCCTCAGCAGAATGACTGGGGAATGAGGGAAGTGGGGGAGGTATTTAAGCCTTTGGCTGAGGTGTCTTTTCCTCCTCCTGGTGGCCAGGTTCAGTAGTTCCCACAAGTAATGAATGCAGCTTTGGACTCTCCCTGTACAGAAGGAAAGGAAATTATCTGGTAAGCATAATTTATGTTATTTTACCTCAAAATGTCCTAAGTATTCACATCCCACTGTAAAGGACTTTAAGCAGCAAATCAGTATGCCTGTCCCGGGATTAGCAAGGGATTGAGCCCCTATTCAGTTTAAGGAAGTTTATTATGAAATCTCATGAGAGTTAAGTGAAATCTCATGAGATCACAGTAAAATAGTTCATGACCTCAGCACTGCTGATGCCGATTGGCTGCAGTTCATTTCTTCTTTTTTTTTTCTTTTTGTCTGCAGCTGGACAGCAGCTGAAGTATAACATTTTTTATTTTTTTTATTTTTTTTTAATTTTGTAATTTTTATTGGTATTTTTGAAATAAAAGAGTAATAGATACAACAACTGTACGATGCAATCGTACATCAAATACAAGAATATCAGAGAATACATGTAAGCATTACAGAGAAGTATAACATTTTACACATAACTTACTCTGGTGAGCCGAGGAAATTTGAGGTAAAATATCTTCCTTTTTCACATAGAGATGCTCAGGTGATATTTTCCTGTCAGCTTTTTACAGTTATACTGCATCAGTTTTAAGTGATTTAGCATATGAGTATTATTTCCCTTTAATCACCCATTCCCCAGTTTTGCATAACCAACACAGTTATAATAATACACGTTTTAACCTCTGTAATTACCTTGTATCGAAGCCTCTGCAGACTGCCCTCTTAGGTCAGTTCTTTTGAAAGACTTGCATTTTAGCCAATCACCGCTCACTCCTCGGTAAATTCACGTGTATGATCTCAATGTTGTCTATATGAAACACATGAACTAATGCCCTATAGTGGTGAGAAACTGTCTAAATGCATTTAGATTAGAGTCAGTCTTCAATGTCTAAGAAATTAGCATATGAACCTCCTAGGTTTAGCTTTCAACTAAGAATACCAAAAGAACAAAGCAAAATTGGTGATAAAAGTAAATTGGAAAGTTGTTTAAAATTACATGCCCTATCTGAACTATGAAAGTTTTTTTTGGACTTGACTAACCCTTTGATTTTGATTTCCTATACCTTTAATGCCCTTTTAAATTTAACATAGTAACATAGTAGATGAGGTTGAAAAAAGACAGAAGTCCATCGAGTTCAACCTATACAAATCTAAAATATATACAAAAAGCTCCAGTTAAGCTTAAATAATCCCACTAAAAGGTGACCCATTTAATACTAGCAATCATATCCATGAATTCTGTTTATAGACAGAAATGTATCCAAATTTTTTTTAAATGTATCTAGGGTATTTGGCATTCACTACCTCCTTTGGTAATGAGTTCCAAAATTTTATTGCTCTTACAGTGAAAAAACGTTTCCATTGCAGGAGATTAAATCTCCTTTCCTCTGGTCACAAACAATTTTCTTGGAATAAACAGCGCTTCTGCCATCTCTGTATATGGGCCTTGAATATATTTATATAAAGTAATCATGTCACCTCTTAAGCGCCTTTTTTCTAAAGAAAATAGACCCAGTTTGGATAGCCTCTCCTCATAGGTTAAATTCTCCAATCCCCTTATTAGCTTTGTGGCCCTTCTCTGAACTTTTTCTAGTTCTGCAATATCTTTTTTTGCGATTGGTCCCCAGAACTGCACTCCACACTCAAGGTGAGGTCTTACCAGGGCTTTAAATAGTGACAGAATTATGCTTTCCTCCCTTGAGTCAATGCCTCTTTTAATACATTTGAACAGGCAACTATAAATGAAGCATTACTGGCTTACACATGTTGCAAAGAAACATTCATTATGCAGCATAACAACTGAAATGTATTGACTTCACAGATTTTATTTGTCATGCAAAAAAGTCTGCTCTTTGTATGATAAAAAATATGATATTTCTGTGCACTTTTGGAACATATTTAGAATTTTCTGTTATGTTGTTACCCTAATATATGATCTACTCCCTGAATTAATTTAACCTTTAACATAATTGACAAGATAATGTATTCTAGCAAATACACAGAGAATAATATAATCAGCTGTACTTGACATTGTGTGAGATCCTTTTTGTTATGCAGTTTTACTTTATTTGATGTAACTGAGTCTGCTACACATAAGAAATAATTACTCGCTACATAATTTTGTCATTTTCTTTTGTTTTGATGCATGCTCAAAAATTCTTCAGATCACATGAAAATTATATTGCACTATAGAAAACCAGCCATGAAGAATACTGCAAAGTATGTAAACTAGAGATGTAGGATTTTGTCTTTGTAGCTGGGAAAAACAATTTAGAAAATATCTTTCAGATATTCTGTCTGATGATTCATATAACAAATTATGTCTTTAAAAAAAAAAAGAAATATATAATAAGCAGACTTAAAAGAACAAAATCATATGCATTTATTTAATTATTTCCAAGAATACACTGTGGTTAATAAGGTTTAATGCCTAATCTTGCTTATTATTCAAATAAAAGACTGGGAATTAGCAAAATTTAAAATGCAAAGCATCATCAGTCTTTTTACTACAAAAGACCCTGTTTTGGAATTCATTATTCTCAGTGACTTGAGAAAAAGGACCATATTCTCTGATTGTTTGTGACAAAATGTATTACTGAATGTTTATGTCTTCAAGCTTCAATGTTGAAGTCAATCACTTCATCCTGGGAAATCAGTTTTTGTGAAAGGCAACTCAAACTTCAGCTCCTTCAGTTGAATGTAAAAAACCCTTCCATAGAACCCCCTGTGGGATTGTGCACAATAATATCAAAACACACACTAGCTCCTAGTCATAGACACTGACAGCCACTGCCTATGGGGATAAATTAAATGGCAAAGATATCTTGACAAATAATGCACTTGACTTTTTCCCTTACCATTCACAGGACAAGTGTGACACAAGGGAGAACAAACTCAATGTCTATCTTCTTATTTAAATTCAACATGTATTTTTTGGAGCTAAATATGTATAATCAGTCATGCGAAAAAGTGTACTGACCTAAACAGAGTTGAAATGTAATTCTATATTTGACTCATTGTTACTGGTTGGAGGAAGGCCTTAAAGCTGAATTTTAAAATACTGGAGCTTTAAAGTGGCTACTAGCACATGGGAGGGGGAAACAAAATGTATTTTTGTATTATTTTTGTTATGTAAAATTCAATTTATCATGATATTTCACTCTGAGTGTGACAGATTATACTGTGGGGATTAACTGTTCAATGTATGAGTCAATGGAATGTATCATATTATGATTTATACTTTATTTTTGTAAAGATTCAAAATAAATATTAGACCTGAGATACAGTAATACTCTTTGGTTTTAGTCTTTAGGGATTATTCCAATACCCTGTAAGAGATGAGAATATACTTTGCAAAGGGTTTTTGTAGGATATTCAAATTTGACAATATTTCAATCTTTCAAAAAACCCTAGTTCTTTTATGTTTTTATTATAATTTTTTTATGTTACCTTGTACCATGGAAACTTAAACCCCATGTATACAGTAAACTGACTAAAAGTATTCTAATCCATTGGAAACAATATATTTTTCAGTTTTTACATGAGTATTTAATTTATTTAATTAACAGCCTGAAAATTCAATTTGGTCTATTTTAAATAGGTATTCATGTGTTTTTTGTTTTGTTTTTAAAATATTTATATTTATGATTATTTCTTGGTTTAATGCTAAAAGTTATAGACACTGCTCAAATTATATTTTTTCACAGCTATAGTAGCCGATTTATCAACTTGCAGGCGGATATGATTTGCTGTAGCTTACACTGTCGGCATTTATCATTGCACAAGCATTTCTTGTGAAATGCTTGTGCAATGCAGCCCCCTGCACATTTGCAGCCAATTGGCCGCGAGCATGCAATTTTAAGCAAGTTTCTAATTACTACTATTATCAATTTTTCTTAGTTCTCTTGCTATCTTTATTTAAAAAGCAGGAATGTGATGCATAGGAGCCGGCCAATTTTTGGTTGAGAACCTGTGTTATGCTTGCTTATTGGTGGGTAATTGTAAGCCTCCAATAAGCAAGCACTATCCATGGTGCTGAACCTAAAATGGACTGGCTGCTAAGATTTACATTCCTGCTTTTAAAATAAAGATAGCGATCAAACAAAGAAAAATTGATAATAGGAGTAAATTAGAAAGTTGCTTAAAATTTCATGCTCTATCTGAATCATGAAAGAAAAAAAATTGGGTTCAGTGTCCCTTTACGTTACCAGCGAGTCAGAAACTTTGTGGGGTAGATTGCAGCATCCGCTGCTTGATAAATCTACCCCATAGTTTAATTATTAGAATGTTCATGTACCATTACACTTTGTTGCTCTAATTAAAAAAAGAAAAATGTTGGACTAATCTCACAGAAATAACCAATATCTGCCAGACATTACAAACTGATAATTCCAAAATAAACAACAATTTGTTCCTGCCCCTCCCCAAGGCTGGGTGTTGCGTGCTAAGATACATTGTAATTAATGGAGCTGCATCTATTTCTCAACCGTTTACTTCTTGGCACAGTGAATACGTTTTTCTGCAAAGGATACCTGGATCATAAAAATACCTTCAAAATCATTCAGAACAAATAAATTAAAACAAAAAAAAATACACCCTCAACAAAACAGTCCACTCTGGAGAAGTAAAATAAAAATAAATTTAAATTAAAAAAGGGACAACCTTGTCAGTTTTGAAATAGTTAGACACAGCTGTGAGATGACATAAGACTTTATAAACTCTGTATGTTTGTTCAAGGAGTCTGAGGTTTCTGAGACCCATCTTTTCATATCCAATAATAATCAGTGAAGATTCACTAGGAACAAGAAGAAAAACATCATGTTAAAAGTTAAAGCCACTTATCTGTTCTATTTTTAAACCCACTGATACAAAATTCTTGATGCATCACATTATTTCTAAGATAAAATGAAATATTGTAAGACCAAATGACTAGGAATGGGCCAATCTTGTCTAGTAGTTTTGATATGAGAAAATAGGTTACTTCACTGTAATACATAAAGTCACCATGACTTAGAGTGTAGTCATTTAGAATGTAAATTATTTAGCATTTTTATTACATGATCAGAGACTCTTATTGCCTTATCATTGTTTTAAATTCTCCAGGAAGCCTTTTAAAAGCAACAAACAACATGAAATCAGAAGAAATTTCTAAAACTAAAAGTGATTAGAACAGTAGCCAATGAAAAACTGAATGTTGAAAGAACAATGGACCAATCAGAAAAGTTTAAATGACCATATATTGTCCAATAAGTCCCAAATCTTCCGCATTCTCTTCGTTGCTCCAGGTCAGTTAAATCGAATACATGTGTTTCTATTTTTGCCTTTAATTTCACATATAATATTCTTTTCCTTTTGCAAAGATTCAGAATAATAAAGAAAAGAGCACCAGTCCCAACCTGGGGGATACAGAGTTCGGTCGGGAGTAGATGCAAATATAACATCATTTAAACATTCTGCTCAGGTATGAAAACAATCATAATTCCTAAATAGAAGGGGGCGGGGAAGTAGGAAAAGGGAAGAGTGGTGTAGGAAAATGCTCTTGAGTGAGTGGAAGTGGGTATCGTTTTTTTATGGTTCTGTTGTTCAATTCTTGATAGTCTATTATCGGTCGGAGAGTGTTATCCTTATTCCTTACAAAAAAGATTCCTGCTCCTGCAGGGGAAGTTGATGGTCTAATGAAGCCTTTACTCAAGTTTTCGTCAATATATGATTTGAGGTGAGAAAGCTCTGGATCTGAAAGTGGATAGATATGCCCATACGGTATTGTGTATCCTAGTTGTAGTTCAACTGGGCAGTCATAAATTCGATGAGGGGGTAAGGAATCTGCCTCTTTTTTGCGGAATATGTTGTGAAATTTTGAGAATTATTCTGGGAGTATGAATTATGTGGTCTGTAGTATAGAGGAGTGAGGATAGCAGGTAGTAGAACAGTATTCTGAATCTAAATTGATGTGTAGTTGTTTCCAGTTAATAGTAGGTTGATGAGTTTTTTAGCCATTTCAAACCTAACAATATGGGGAATAAGGGTGAAGGAATGACATCAAAAACCATACATTCAGTGTGTCCTGACAAAGTCTTTACTATCAACGGCACTGTATGATGTGTAATAGCACCAGAATCAATCTGTGTTCCATCAATAACATGTATTGAGACAGGTGAAGATTTAACAATCAGTGGAATTTTATTTTTGGTTACAATACTTAGATCTATGAAATTGCTGTAGGCACCTGAATCTACATTAGCTTCAGTATTCAGCTGCTGGTTATCCCACTGTAAAGAGAGACACAACATACAATAAGATGCGTTAGATAACTTTGAAGTCAAACAGATTTTATGAGGTTTAAACTTACTCTTCTTTTGTTTCTGCAGAATAAGACACTCATTTACTTTATGATTAGGCGATGCACAGTACATGCAGAGGTTTTTATTTCTTCTCCTATATCTCTCTTCAGGGTTTAAAGGACCCTTGATAAAACCTACATCCATAGGCACTTCTGTAGTACTAGATACAGGTGGAGAGGATGGATGTCCGGTTCTGTACGTGCTCTCATAGGATTCTTTTTCTGACTTGCGTTCACGTAGCCTGTGGTCAATCTGAATACTTAGGTTGATAAGTGCGTCAAGTGTCTGAGGAAGGTTGACTCTTGCTATTTCATCCTTTACAGGATCAGAAAGTCCCAAACGGAACTGTTTTTTTAAAGCTATTTCATTCCACTGCGAATCTGTAGAGTATCTTTTAAATTCTATTATATGATCTTCAATAGCTCTCCTGCCTTGTTTGAGAGTTCTCATTTTTGTTTCAGAAGTGAGTTGTTTATTTTTATCTTCATATAGCAAACCCATTGCTTTGAAGAATTCCTCAGTTGATCCCAGGATGGGATCATCAGTCTCGAAGATAGTATGTACCCATTCCCTAGGTTCTCCTCGCAAATAGGAAATGACAGTCAATACTTTAACCCTCTCAGTGCAGTAAGTTTTAGGTCTGAGTGTAAAGAGAAGGGTACACACATTTTTGAATTGTCTGAATTGGGTTCTGTCTCCGTCAAACTTTTCTGGGGGGCAAACATGGGGCTCTGGTATTTCCTTTGATCCCATAAAGTCCTTAATTATGTCATGCAAACTCTGATTTTCAGACTGAAGTTTTCTGAGCCCTTGGGCTAATAAATCAACACGTTGAGATAGTGAGTAAACAAGGCTAGGGAGTTCCGCTGGGTCCATGTTTTTAGGCTTAGTAAAATGTAAAGATTGACTCAGAATTATTTGGTGGACCACAACTGCAGAACTACATAATCAAGGTAATATACCTTTAAATGGTGAATGTATCACTATTGACTAAATAACGACTATTGGGAAGTAGTTTGATAAGTCAGAAGTGAATTAATAAAGTGATGTAGAATGTTTGGGAACAAAGTTTCCTAAAAGTGTAAGATTATCACACACTTTACCTCTTTCTCTAATGTGGAGTCACAAGCTGGGGTGAGCCTGAACAGTATGTACTGCAGAAGTAAAGACTAATGATGGTGTTCAATATATACAGTGAGTTTAAAGACAATAGATTTGCTGGTTCAGTAAATATGTCAAATGCAGAGATCTCTTTAGGAAAATATATCCTGAATTCCTGTGAAATAGTTGATTCCTTCCAGGGAGAAAAGAAAGGTGGAATACTTGCTAGGAGCTTGTAAAGTGAGCTGCATGTGTGAGGCTGCAGAGACAGTCTCATCAGGATTCAAACTACTAAGCACTTGTGTGCAGGTGAAAGGTAGGTTTATAGCAAAGACTTAAAGGGGTATACAGCAAATATAGAAACAGGACATGACAGGAGGATGGCAGAGAGATCGGAGTAGTCTCTTATAGAGGGTAGTACTCTTTGCAATGGGACTGGAGTTTTAAGTAGTCCTGTAAGCCTCTCAGTGAGAGCCTGGGAGATGCAGGGAGAGTCTATTTGCGAAACCATCCCGACTCATATTAAAAGCTCCACAAGCAATCAGCGTTGACGAGTTTTGCTGCCTGCTTTTTACACTCAAGTCCATGTCAGGAGCGAGGCTACTAACCTGTCACACTTAAAGGGCTGTGTTCCTGTTCCATGGCATAGATTCTGGTAAGATCGTTTAATTTTTATTACATAATAATAACATGGAAGACAGGGTCACAGTGTGATGCCTTTTATCTTTTAAGAATCAAGCGTTAATATTCCTGGAAAGGGGATTATTAAACAGGGGGTGTTTATACATGATATTGTTTATTGTGTCATTGCTGCATTATATGCGAGATGAGGCTCTGGCAATGTGTGGAACTTTCAGGTGACTTACGGGAGAATGGCGTGGCCCTCTTTTGGTGCATTTTCTCTTTAGGCAGGGGCAGTTCCTGCCGGGCATTCCATGTGACCGGGTGTCGCTATCTATCTTCCTCTGTTGATCAGCGATGCAAGAGACTAAATGGTCTCTGTAGTCCAGGTCTTAGAAGGTGGTTAGTGCCCCGGCCATTGGAGGTTATAAAGGTGCTTATTTATTGAGTTAATCTAGTCCTTAATATCAGCACAAGGTATGGAGGACTCTGACGCGTTAGAGGGCTCGCCCTCTTTATCTAGGTCTCATTCCTGTGTTTATTGTGAGGAGGTTCTGGTAGAACAGCCTGCTCAACTATGTTCCACATGCCTTAATAAAGTTACAACATCTAAGAGCAAACGGATGTCCAGTACTACTGTGCCGTCCACCTCTGAGGGGTCTCCGTCCCATGAGGTGAGTTCCTTGCATCCATCTCCTATTGCACATGCAGCATCCCAGGGTCCAACCAGCCTGCGGGAGAGATTTTGTGCATCGACTGCAAACGGCAGTATCGAAAGTGAACCATGCCTTACCATGTTCTGATAAGCGCAAGTGTAGGGCATATCATGGTGGCCTGTCCCAGGGGTTATCTACACCTGTGTAGATTTCTGAGGCATTATTCAATGATGAGGCCCACTCCGACTCTTCGGAGGAGGCCCCTTCTGGATCGGAGTTTGTGTCATCTAAACCTCCGGCTGCGGAGGAGCCAGACTTTAGGTTTTGGATGGAAAATCTGCACTTTTTGCTGAGACAAGGGCTTGCTACTCTGGAGGTTCTGGAACCAAAATTTCCAGAAGAACCTGTGATTCCTAAGCTTGGTAAGGTATATGAGAACAGGGTGGTGCCTCAGGCCTTCCTGGTTCCTGTTAAGATGGCAAATATTACTAAGAATGAATGGGAGCGATTAGATTCTTCCTTTTTCCCTTCTTCTTCCTTTAAGAAACTGTTCCCCATCCCGGACTCTCAGCTGGAGTTGTGGGGTACTGTCCCTAAGGTGGATGGTGCTATCTCCACGCTCACTAAGCTGACAGCAATTCCCCTGGAGGATAGTTCGTCATTTAAAGAGCCCATGGATAAAAAGTTTGAAAACATGTTAAGGAAAATATTTCAACACACAGGGTTTGTTTTTCAGCCAGCAGCAGCTGTAGCCATGGTCGCCGGAGCTGCGACATATTGGTGTGAATCTCTGTGTGAAATGGTTTGAGGGAGTGACTTCCATCTACGAGATACAGGACAAGATTAAGGCGCTGAAGATTGCCAATTCTTTCATATGTGATGCCAATATGCAAATTATTCACCTGAAAGCTAAGGTGTCAGGTTTTTCCGTTTTAACTCGCAGGGCTCTGAGGCTAAAATCTTGGTCTGCGGACATGACCTCTAAGTCGAGGCTGTTGTCCCTGCCTTTTCAAGGAAAGATTCTGTTTGGTCCAGGATTGGATCCGATCATATCCACGGTTCCTACCGCAGGAAAAGAAGGCTAAGCCTAAAGGATCTACTTTTTGCCCCTTTCGTGTGGACAAGGCCCGGCGCCAGCAGCCAGCTGTGAAAGCAGACCAGTCCAAGGGAGCTTGGAAACTGGCTCATTCTTGAAAAAAGTCTAAGCAGAGCAAGAAGCCAATCGAGATAAAATCGGCATGAAGGGGTGGCCCCCGACCTGTCTCTGGACCAAGTAGGGGGCAGATTATCTCTCTTCTCAGAAGCATGGTTAAAGGACGTTCAGGATCATTTGGTTCTGGACGTTGTCGCCCAGAGCTACAGGACAGGGTTCAGATTCCATCCGCCCAGGGGCAGATTCCTCCTATCAAACCTGTCTTCAAGACCGGAAAAGAGAGAAGCCTTTCTAGAATGTGTGAGAAATCTCTCCTCTCTATGCGTCATTGTACCCATACTGCAAGCAGAAAGGGTCTAGGGTACTATTCAAATCTTTTTGTGGTTCCAAAGAAGGAGGGCACATTCCGCCCGATTCTGGGCCTAAAGTGTTTAAACAAGTTTATGAGTGTTCCATCATTCAAAATGGAAACAATCAGATCTATTCTGCCCCTATTTCAAGAGGGACAGTTCATGACAACCATAGACTTGAAGGACGCTTACCTTCATGTGCCAATCCACAGGGACCACTTCAAGTTCCTGAGATTTGCGTTTCTGGACCAACACTTCCAGTTTGTGGCCCTTCCTTTTGGTTTGGTGATGGCCCCGAGAGTCTTCACAAAGGTTCTGGGGGCGCTACTTGCGGTGGCCAGAGCCAGAGGCATTGCTGTGGCACCCTATCTGGACGACATCCTAGTCCAGGCACCGTCACTCAGTCTCACAGAGGATCATTCGAGGGCTCTTTTTTTTGCTCCAATCTCACGGTTGGAAAATCAAGAGCTCCCTGATTCCCAGCAACAGGGTGGAGTTCCTGGGTTGGATAAAAGACTCTATGGCCATAAAAAAATTTCTCACAGACCGTCGACGCAGGAAGATTGCATCCTCTTGTCTTGCCCTTCAGTTCTCCTCAAGTCCCTCTGTGGCTCAGTGTATGGAGCTGATAGGACTCATGGTTTCCAGCATAGACGTCATTCCATTCGCCAGGTTCCATCTCAGACCTGCATGTTGCATGTTGAGACAGTGGAACGGCGATCATTCAGATCTATCACAGCAGATATCCATGGATGCTCAGACTCCGATCTCCCTCTTGTGATGGATTCATCTAGAGCAATTGTCCATGGGAGACATCCTTCTTGAGGCTGTCCTGGGAGATTGTGACCACAGACATGAGTTTGGAAGGAGGGGGAGCTGTTTGGGGTGCCACGATGGCACAAGGAAAATGGTCCTGTCTCTCCTTCCGATAAATATTCTAGAACTCCGAGCAATCTACAATGCTCTGAAGGCATGGCCTCTTCTGGGGTTGTTCAGGTTCATCAGATTCCAGACCGAGAACATTAACATGGTGGCTTACATCAACCACCAGGGGGGTACGAGGAGCTCCCTAGCTATGAGGGAGGTGTCTCAGATCTTGGAGTGGGTGAAGTCCCACAGCTGTTTGCTCTCAGCGATTCACATTCCAGGTGTGGACAACTGGAAAGCAGACTTTCTCAGCAGGCAATCCTTCCATCCGGGGGAATGGTCTCTTCACCCCAAAGTGTTTGCAGAAATTTGTCTCAGGTGGGGGACACGGATATAGACCTCAAACTACCCCGATATGGATCAAGGTCCAGGGATCCCCAGGCAGAGCTAATAGATGCCTTGGCTTACATTTTTCCACTGTTACCACTTCTACCTCGTGTAGTGGCACGCATAAAACAGGAGTGAGCTTCGGCCATTCTGATTGCTCCATTGTGGCCGTGGAGTACGTGGTTGTGGATCTGGTAGGGATGTCATCCTCTCTGCCATGGAGGTTACCCTGTTGCAGGGATCTGCTGGAACAGGGCCCCTTTCAACATCAAAATCTTGATTCTCTGAGGCTGACTGCGTGGAGATTGAACGTCTAGTCTTAGCCAAGAGAGGTTTTTTGAAAAGTGAGATTGATACTCTCATTCAGTCAAGGAAACCAGTCACTTGTCACATCTACCATAAGGTGTGGAGGACTTACTTGTCCTGGTGTGAGAAACATGGATATCCTTGGCTTAAGGTGAAGGTATCCAGGACTCTGTCCTTTCTCCAAGACGGTTTGGAAAAGGGTCTTGCCGCTAGTTCCTTAAAGGGACAGATTTCGGCATTGTCAGTCTTGTTGCATAGGAGACTCTCTGAGCTCCCTGACATCCAATCTTTTGTTCAGGCTCTGTCTAGAATCAGATCTGTCTTTAGATAGTCTGCTCCCCCATGGAGTTAAGGTTTTGAGCCTATGCATTCCATTGACATTAAGATTCTGTCTTGGAAGGTTCTCTTCCTGTTGGCCATTGCATCGGCACGCAGAGTATCTGAACTGGCTGCCTTGCAATGTGAGCCACCTTATCTGGTTTTTCATGCGGATAAAGCTGTGCTTCACACTGATTTGGGGTTTCTTCCCAAGGTGGTTTCTAGCCGTAACATCAATCAGGAAATAGTGGTTCATTCTTTGTGTCCTAACCCTTCCTCTTCTTAGGAGAGGTTACTTCATAATGTGGATGTGGTTCATGCCTTAAAGTTCTATCTTCAGGCTACAAAGGATTTCAGACAGTCTACATCTCTTTTTGTGGTGTATTCAGGGAAACGCAAGGGGCAGAAAGCCTCTTCTACTTCTTTGTCCTTTTGGTTGAGGAGCTTAATTTGCTTGGCCTATGAGACAGCGGGTCATAAGACTCCTCAGAGGATCACAGCTCATTCAACTAGAGCTGTGGCTTCTTCTTGGGCCTTCAAGAATGAGACCTCTATGGAGCAAAATTGTAAGGCAGTTATCTGGTCCTCATTAGCATGTACTGGTATTACTTAGTGGAGCACAAATATCGCTTTCACAAGAGCAATATTTAAAGCTCCACATCTAATCTGGCCCATATTGTCCAGGAAAAATAATATATATATGAGAAAAGAAAAAAATACCTAAATCTTAATAAGAATCCCAACTTTGTGTATCCAAAAAATAAAAACTGTATATGTCCCAAAGAAAATAAGTTCAGCTGGTGTTATTCAGTGAAGTTTGTGTCTATAAAAGACAATGAAGATAAACATAGTGCAAAATGTCTATAGCAACAGCGCTATAGGCGCAAAATATATCCTGCTTATCTGAACATCTATCAGATGAGTACTCTTAATGGTTAGCCAATGCATTTCTGACATTACACACAGGAACTTTTTTCAAGAATCAAAAAAGTCTCAGTTTATAAGGGCTGAAACGTGATAACCTATTCCGCCATAGAAGTCAATGGATAGAAAAAAGTGGGAAAAAAACGACTCGCACGCAAACCCGATCCCATATTCTCATGTGAACTAACGTGGCATAAAAACATGAATAATTTGCATTCCAATGTTCTTCACATAGCAGAATATATGATGGTATTTTTGTAAAATGTATATTTAAACATATATACATATGTGATTATTTATTTATAGGTATAAATATATACAGATATATATATATAGTATTATCTATTATTTAAATACTTAGAACATGCTATGTGCAGAATATTGGAAAGTGAACTATTTATAGTAAATACACACTACAACACTATTAAATATGAATATTGCATAAATATGCTTTATCATGTTTTTATCTACTTAACTTCAAAGGGCTCCAATGCACTTTATATATATATATATATATATATATATGTATACATATGTATTTATGTGTTTACATAATGCGCATATATGAATCTTTGGACATGTGTATTTATGTATTTCTAGGTTAAAATTCTTTGCACCTGAGATCTCAAATCTGTTGGCCCTTGTAACTGTTTTGTGCAATATGTTTTTGAATAATGTTTATTAGATAGGGTTATTATGAGTGTAACTGTATTGTGTAATATATTTTTGATGTGTGTTGTGACACCCGACGAGCATTACCTTCAATCGTGCTCAAGCATAGCATTTATTTTAAACTTGTGATATGAGTGCAATTTGTATTGTCTAAAAAGAAAGATAATCCCTTTATTACCCATTCCCCAGTTTTGCATAACCAACACTGTTATAGAAATACACGTTTTACCCCTGTCATTACCTTGTATCTATGCCTCTGCAAGCTGACCCCTTATTTCAGTTATTTTGACAGACTTGCATTTTAGCCAATCAGTGCTCACTCCAGGGTTACTTCACGTGCATGAGCTCAATGTTATCTATATAAAACACATGGATTAATGCCCTCTAGTGGTCAAAATGCATTCAGATTAGAGGCAGTCTTTAAGGTCTAAAAAATTAGCATATGAAACTCCTAGGTTTAGCTTTCAACTAAGAATACCAAGAGAACAAAACAAAATTGGTGATAAAAGTAAATTGGAAAGTTGTTTAAAATTACATTTCCTATTTAAATCATGAAAAAAAAATTTGGACTTGACTGTCCCTTTAACTTGCGCGCAAACAAAAGCAAAATCCTCAAATCGCTTGCGTAAAAATGCTTGTTCTCCACTCATAATCTGGCCCTATATTTTTATTTTTATTATTTGTCCTTTCCCAATATACCCTCTTTTTCCGATATCATGGACACTTATTTGGACTATACACACAAACACTTTTTATCATTTTTTCCTGCAGTCTGCTTTTATACTGACATTTCATACAATGTTTCTACCTCTTTCATTGACTATATTAATGTATTTTGAAGTTTTTAAGATATGCACATATTATTTTTATGCAATAAATTACTGTTCAATTGTATTACAATTACTGTTCAATTGTATTACTGAATGGATACTTTCTAATTGATACATTTATTGTATTCATTATACTGTTTAACTTATACATTTTAGCCAATTTGTGTAGCTCTCTTTCTATTTAAGTGGAATATATTCTCTGCCTTGAAAATTTCAAAGCATTTTGGGGAACCAGACAACTTCTGGATCCAAGTGATTTGGCCTCTGACATCTGGCTTGGGACCGACTATGTTCTGGATTTCCCTATTGTAGTTTATTATTTTGTTTATTGCGATTTTCATAAACTCTATTTTTTAACCTGCAATTTCTGTTTCCGTCTGTTTTTTTTGGTTCTTTGACACAGAGAAGCCCTTTTATAATATATATGTTTGTGTTGAATCTCAATTTCCCGATCCAACCATTTTTTAGTTTGGGCCAGAGACAGTGGCAAAATATGATTCTCTGGTCTCATAATAAAATTTATATTATCCTATCTTTGTGACAAAATAATCTAGATTTTTTTAAGGACACAGAGACAAATATTTTCCATCCATTTTTGCAAACCCTTCTTAATGCGTTTCACTAACCTTTACATTTTGTTTACAGTAAATTCTATCAAAACTGGATTTTAAGTCTACACTAAATCTCTCTTACCACATCAAGACCCTACAAGCTCAGCACCATTCTAGATTTCCCATTCCCTCTTCTCCAGAAGATTTTTATTTTTTTCTGGAGTTTCCCTTAACTTCCTCTTTCTGTTCATGTTTGGCTACATCTATCTGATCTTTGATTTCTCTTTATTTTTCTGCATCAAAGAGCAAATAGGATGATTTGGGACTTACTGGACACTATATCGTCATTTGAACATTTCTGATTGGCCCATTTTGTCCTCAGACCATTCAGAGTGTTTTTTTTTCCATTGGTTATTTTATTCACTGTGTTTTCTAGAATATTCTTCTCTATATACAGACATAAATACACATATAAACACATAAATATATATGTACACATATATATATGTGCCTTAGAGCGCTTTACCATTAAATAGATGAAAACATGATAAAACATATTTTTGCAATATGCTATTAATTATGAATAAGCAGATATCCAAAACAATCAACGACTAATAGTTGTGTAACAATTAATAGTTGTGTTGCCCATTTCTTTCCATTATTGGTCCCTATTAGACTAGATTGAAAGTTTGCCCAATAGTATTGATGCTTTAGAAATTCTTCAAAGATCAGTTTCTGTCATTAATATATATTTTTGTTTTGATTAATAAGAATTATTAGTTTAATAATTATACTGTAAAAGAAAAACCCTTGTTTCCTGGAAGGGTTATGATCCTCTATGTTTGGATCAGGAAACTAAAGGTTGAAAAATAATACCTCTTTACACATTCGTTTTCCAAACATATTTCTAGACAAGGCCATTCAGTAAATAAACCTTTTACCAATCAGGTTCAGTCATAAATAAACAATGGGTTTAAAAAAAATATCTTTACATTTTGGCTTCCAAAAATATTTATTGGCAAGACCATTAAAGGGATAGGAAAACCAAATGTTTCTTTCATGATTCAGATAGAGCATGCAATTTTAGAAAAAATTCTTTATAATCATTTTTCCCCATTCTCTCTGCATCTTTTGTTGCAAAGCAGGGATGTATATGCTTAGGAGATGTCCCATTTCTAGAGCACTATATGGCAGCTGTGTTGCAAGAATATTTTCCATTTGCAAGAGCACTAGAAGGCTGTACCATGTACATAGTGCTTCAGATGACTACCTATTTTTTAAATGGCATGATCTGTCTCAATCACAAAAGACCATTTTTGGGTTTCATTTCCCTTTAACAAATTAAGGGGTATCCTTTCATAATAATATCACATTCAATCTATGTATTCTTGAAGGTATCATTACTTTATATAGTTCTTGGCAATTTGTATTATGTTCTTCTTACTTTTGGGTAAAATATAGTTTTATTAAATTGGTCTAATATTTATATCTGTCACAAACATGAGACTGCAAGCTCTTTTGTTCAAAGTTAAAAAAAAAATATTTATGCAAGATTCATTAGATAATACTTTTATTTGTATATAGTTTCTTCAGAAAGGACACATTTCTTGAAGAAGATTGTATCATAATAAATAAGCATTACAATATATGACATACATTCACTTTATCACAGTGCTACTTGAAAAAATATCTTTACTGATAATCCATAAACAACTCTGTTTGAGGTTTGTAATAATAGCGTGTTTGTCTGTCCTTTGTAGTAGGATGTAAAAATTGTACAATGGAAACATCAGATACATATTTCACAACATAAATTTCTAAAGAAAAAAAAAACTATGTATATTCCTACAGGAAGTTAAACAAGACATAAATCCATATTTTCCAAATAAATACATGGACTTGACATTGCAGAAAGATAAGTACACACAATAGCAATCTTATCCTTTTAAATAATTTGTTCTTGACACAATTTTAATGCATGGAATGTAAATTACTGATTGCATTTAACTTAATTTAAGCTAGGGCCACTAAATAAATTTCCTTTGTGAAGTACCACTGGCAATATGCAGTTTTTAAACAAGCAACAGATTGATAACATCATATTTTTGTATTAACGCTAGCTATTCATTCACTTATGTATTTGGGTTTATTTTTTAATCTTTTTACTTGTTACAAATCTAATATGTGGATGTACAAGAAACACTTTATTATTATTATTATTATTATTATTATTATTATTATTATTATATCTGCAGCACTATAAACATAGGCGGTATACAAGGTAACATTTATAGGAGGTCAAATGGGTAGAGGTCCCTTCCAAGAGTTGCACTGTTGTAATCGACTCTTATGCGGGTGATCTACAAACAGCTGGGCTCATAGGCTTACATGCTAAGGGGTTCAAGGTTATGGTAGTGGAATTAGGTAAGGTTAGTGTAGGTTGTATGCATCCCTGAATAGTACAGTCTTTAGGGAGTGCTTGAAGCCTTCAAAACTAGGGGTGAGTCTGATGGAGCGAGGCAGAGAGTTCAACAAGATGCGAGCCAGCCTGGAAAAGTCTTGTAAACAGAAATGTGAGGAGGTAACAAGAGAGGAGGAGATCATGGGCAGAGCTGTAAGGTCTGAGATGTAGGGGGGAGCAGTGCAGTTGAGGGCTTTGAGAATTTTGTGTTTAAGCCTGGAGGCAAGAGGAAGCCAGTGAAGGATTGGGCAGAGAGGTGCAGCAGATGAAGAGCGATGTATAAGGAAGATGAGCCTGGCAGAGGCATTCATTATGGATTGTAAAGGAGCTGAGCGGCAGCCAGGGAGACCAGAGAGTCTTGTGAAATGAAATGTCTAATTTTAGAGATGTTTTTAAGGTGGAAGCAGCAGGCTTTAGCCCAGGACTCATTGTGAGGAGTGAAAGATCTGAGTCAAGTGTGACTCCAAGACATTGAGCATGTGGGGTAGTGGTAATGATAGTATTAAAACCCATAGAACGTTATTAAGGAACCTAAAGTTGATGTGTAGATTGAGAAGAGAAGGGGACCAAGGACAGAGCCTTGCGGTACCCCAACAGAAAGTGGTAAAGGGGCAGAGGATGTCCCAGAGAAGGCTACACTAAAAGTAGGGTTAGACAGATAGGAAGAGAACCACAAGAGAGCTGTGTTGCAAATGCCAAAGGATTGGAGGGTTTGGAGCAGAAGAGGGTTGTCAACCGTATCAAATGCTGCAGGCAGATCAAGGAGGATATGCAGAGAGAAGTGACCTTTGGATTTTGCTGTAAGTAGGTTGTTGGTAACCTTAACAATTGCTGTCTCACTGGAGTGGTGGGGGCAAAATCCAAATTGCAGTGGGTCAAGGGGAGTTTAGTGTTAGGAAATGGGATAGACATACATATACTAGCTTTTTGAGAAGCTTTGAGGCAAGAGGGTGTAGGGAAATAGGGCAGTTGTTGGATGGGAAGGTTGGGTTGAGAGAAGGATTTTTGAGGATAGGTGTGACCAGTGCGTGTTTAAAGATGAGGGGAATATACCAGTGCTGAGGGAGAGGGTAAAGATGTGTTTGAGTATAAGGGTAAGGGTATAAGAGAGGGCTGGGAGTAAAATAAGTATGACAAAACTGTATTGACATTTCATTGAGCAATCAGTTCTGAGGAAGGGAATTGATTGGTTCCAAAAAGCCAATACCATTTTTGAAACTTATATTTATATACTCTTAGCCTAGCTATGGGCATCCAACAAGTGCTGACTATTTGCCCCTTTATGCTGTTTGATATTTTTTGTGTGGTTTTTAATATTGGGCTTTACAACAAGGCTGGTCTGGGTTTAACTGCCTGAGTTACTGATTGCAAATACAGCTGCTGGTTGTTCTGCAAGTGTCTTATGATGTATGCCCACTTTGCTTAGAGAGTACAGTCTACTTCTGGGTTTTGTATGTGTCTAGGGGAGGATACAGATAATTGGGTCACCCTTGTGAGTTCTCATTGTGTTTAGTTAGAAGCTGTAGGTTAGCACCCAGATAAGAAGAGACCATGAAGTGGTTCCTGAGCTTTTCATCATTTGGCCAAATGATGCAACAAATGCTCCACCTTTAGGCTTTTAGCCTAGCTAAATAGATATATAGAGGGATACATACATAGATAAATGATAGATAGATAGTTAGATATATGAATATATTATATATATGGATATAAATAATAGCAAATAGATGTATGCAAAGAAAAGAAAGAGTATATATATATATATATATATATATATATATATATATATATATATATATATATATATATATATATATATATATATATATATATATATATATATATATATATATATATATAAATTAATATGCATAATCCCAGTAGAATTAAGGTTATATTTCACATATTGTAAGGACATTAATTATTAACATCCATTAAAGACAAATAAGGTAGATATCAGGCTTAGAGAAAATTGAAATGCAATTCAATGATGGATTGGGCAATAGTTACTAAATAACAGACCCTCAGAAAGAAAATCAATTACATTTAGAATATAGATTTAGTGGGGACTGTGTTTGGTAAGCATTTATTTAATTTATTATGCCCAACTTGTGTTCATAAGTTTATTTTAAATATCATGGTGTAAGCTATTGTTATGTTACTGTTGATCAGTAGTGAGGCCAGGTGGGAGGGGGAGGACTAGTTACCTCAGCATAATGGCTGGTTCCCATTTGCCACCCTAACTTGGATTCCCCCCTTACTTATCCCACCACTAACCTGATAATTGATTTCCCAGCCCCACCCACAGCCTTCTCAGCCACACCCATGACACATCTGACATATGTCATTGGCACACCTGACCCCTCATCTCCTTTTGTAGCCTCATCTATGGCACACCATGCCCACCCTCCCGTTGTGGCTTCACCTTTGAAACACATTTGGACCTCCAACAGGTTTGCCTCTATAATTACTTTCTGGCGACATCATTGATGTTTAGGAGTCAGTTTCAGAGTTCCATTACGAGAAAGTTGAGCCAAGGAATTTCTTTACTTTTTAAATGAGTACATGCTCAAAACCTAGAATATATGTAATTTTGTGCCATTTATTTTCCATATTTTATAACCATAAAATGTCCTTAACAACTTACAGACAAGTAGTTAAGGTTTAATAAACCCAGAATGTGATGTACACAAACAACTATGCTACTTGAGCTACTGCTTCTAGTGCTTCCACTTAGATGCTTGATACATATTTCTGTAGTTTATTTTACATTTATAATGACATCATACAGAGAAACATGCTGCAGACCCTCATAGACACAAGTTAAAAGTGTTTATGATTAAACTCGCTGTGTCAATGATTTTCACTGCACATTTGCATTCTGAAATCTGTTACATTACTGAGAAAATGAAGATAATGAAAATTAAAAACTACCTTGAGGAGCACTTGAATTTTTGAAGCTCACTTTAGTAAGAACATTATATAGAGCTAAAACTTTTTTTATTATTATTTTTTATTTATTTATTTACTTGCTCTACCTAAATCATGGTAGACATTTATTGCAGTTTATATTACATGTGTTTAATGCATTTATTATGATCTGTTTCTTTATTAAGCAATGCAAAAAACTAAAGTTACACAGTACTATTTAAACCAATATTGTTTAAACTTAAGTTGATCTGTGTATGTTTTAAAGAAACCTAAAAGTAAAAAAAATGTTGTTTGCATTTAACTATCGGCTAGATTACGAGTTTTGCGGTAAGAGTAAAAAAGCAGCATTAAGGCTCTTTTTCACTACCACTGGTTTTACGAGTCTTGCAGGTTTAGCTTTACCGCACACTTTTTTGGCTGGAACGCAACGTAACTACTGCAGCTTTCCAAAAGTCCTTTTTCAATGGGACTTCTACAGCACCGGTATTCTTAGTTTGCCTGGGAGGCCAAAAAGTGAGCGGTACAGCCTAAAACTAGAAGATCCATAACGTAAACTGAAAGTCAGTAGTTATGAGTTTTGCGCTACAAATCTGTAGCATAAAACTCATAACTAAAGTGCTAAAAAGTACACTAACACCCATAAACTACCTATTAACCCTTAAACTAATTCCCTCCAGCATCGGAAACACTAAAATTAAATTATTATCCCTAGTCTGCCGCTCCCGACATCGCCGTCACTAGAAGAAACATATTAACCCCTAAACCGCTGTACTCCAGCATAGCAAACACTAGTTAAATATTATTAACTCCTAATCTGCTGTCCCTAACATCGCCGCAACCTACATTACTGTTATTAACCCCTAATCTGCTGCCCACAAAATCGCTGCCACTACACTAAAGTTATTAACCCCTAACCCTAACACCCCTAACTTTAATGTAATTAAAATAAATCTAAATAAAACCTACTATTAATAACTAAATAATTCCTATTTAAAACTAAATACTTACCTGTAAAATAAACCCTAAGCTAGCTACAATAAAACTAATAGTTACATTGTATCTATCTTTTTTTAAACTATTTACTAGCTACCTAGTTAAAATAAATACAAATTTACCTGTAAAATAAAACCTAACCTGTCTTACTCTAACACCTAACCTTACTCTACAATTAAATAAATTACATTAATTAAATACAATTAACAAAATTACAAAAAAACCCCCACTAAATTACACAAAATAAAAAAGAAATTATCAAATATTTAAACTAATTACACCTAATCTAATAGCCCTATCAAAATAAAAAAGCCCCCTCAAAATAAAAAAAAAACTGTAGCCTAAACTAAACTGCCAATAGCCCTTAAAAGGGCCTTTTGCAGGGCATTGCCCCAAAGAAATCAGCTTTTACCTGTAAAAAAAAATACAATCAACCCCCCAACAGTAAATCCCACCACCCACACAACCAAACCCCCCAAATAAAAACCTATCTAAAAAACCTAAGCTCCCCATTGCCCTGAAAAGGGCAATTTGATGGGCATTTCCCTTAAAAGGGCATTTAGCTTTTTTTTCAGCCCAAACCCTAAGCTAAAAATAAAACCCACCCAATAAACCCTTAAAAAAACCTAACACTAACCCCCGAAGATCCACTTACAGTTTTTGAAGACCCGATATCCATCCTCAACGAAGCGGCAGAAGTTTTCATCCAAGCGGGCTGAAGTCTTAATCCAACCGGTCAGAAGTCTTCATCCAGACGGCATCTTCTATCTTCATCCATCCTGTGCGGAGCGGCTCCATCTTCAAGACATCCGGCGCGGAGCATCCTCTTCTTCTGACGGCTTTTCTCGAATGAAGGTTCCTTTATGTGATGTCATCCAAAATGGTGTCCCTTGAATTCTGATTGGCTGATAGAATTCTATCAGCCAATCGGAATTAAAGGTGAATAAATCCAATTGGCTGATTCAATCAGCCAATAGGATTGAGCTTCAATCCTATTGGCTGATCCAATCAGCCAATAGGATTGAGCTTGCATTCTATTGGCTGTTCCAATTTTACAGGTAAGTATTTAGTTTTAAATAGGAATTATTTAGTTATTAATAGTAGGTTTTATTTAGATTTTTTTAAATTACATTAAAGTTAGGGGGTGTTAGGGTTATACTTAGGGTTAGGGGTTATTAACTTTAGTATAGTGGCGGCGATGTTGGGGACGGAAGATTAGGGGTTAATAACTGTAATGTAGGTGGCGGCGATGTTGGGGGATGACAGATTAGGGGTTAATAAGTGTAGGTAGGTGGCAGCATCATTTGGGTGGCAGATTAGGGGTTAATAACTGTAATGTAGGTGGCGGCGATGTCGGGGTACGGCATATTAGGGGTTACTAAGTGTAGGTAGGGGGCGGCGACATCGGGAGCGGAAGATTAGGGGTTAATACGTGTAGGTAGGTGGCGGCGATGTCGGAGGCAGCAGATTAGGGGTGTTTAGACTCTGGGTTTTTGTTAGGGTGTTAGGTGTAAACATAGCTTTTTATTTCAGCATAGGAATCAATGGGGCTGCGTTACGGAGCTTTATGCTTCTTTATTGCAGGTGTGCTGATCTGGTTGCTTGTTTTCTTCAGATTTTTCTGAGCTTTTCCCGGTAGACTTCTGCAAACTAGAAAAATTTGGTTCATCCAAATCTTTCATAACGAATATTCAGGAAAATTTGTATCCCCAAATATTCATTGGCTGCTTTATTTAGTATTCATTTTATTTTAAACTTGTGCTGTCAGGCTTTGCCCTAATCTTTCTTCCTTTAAATGCTCCCTGAAGACTTTTCTGTTCAGGGAAGCCTACCACCCAACTCAATAATAAATTAATTTCACTTACCTAACATTTCCCTCATCTAACTCTGCATTACCATCGTTCTCAATCTTGCAGTCCTCACCTTCTGTTTCTCAGCCTCCTACCCTTCTAGATTGTAAGTTCCCACGGGAATAGGGCCCTTAACTCCCCCTGTATGTGTTTGTAAATTTTGTCCTGTCTCTTACAAGTTTTATATCATTGTTTTATTTAAATGAATTGTATCCATTGTATCCATGGACAGCGCTACGGAATATGTTGGTGCTTCATAAATAAAGTATAATAATAAAATAATAATAAACCAAATAAAAATACTGAATATACATAAAACATTTTAATTCATGTTCGTTAAACTAATGTAAATGTTTAAAAGCTACAGGTGAAAAAGTTAATCTGTAGCTTATATTTACCTTTAGGATGCTGGAGAGCTGCACTAACCTGCTCCTCTTCTTCAGAAAGCACCAGCCTCAATAATATGAGGCTTAGGGTGGCTAGCTCCTCATCTTCAAAGACACCAGCCACTCTAATAGGAGGCTTAGCACGGCTAGCTCCTCATCTTCACAGACACCAGCCGCTCTAATAGGAGGCTTAGCACGGCTAGCTCCTCATCTTCACAGACACCAGCTGTACTAATAGGAGACTTAGCACAGCTAGAGGCTTAGGGTGGCTAGCTCCTCATCTTCAAAGACACTAGCCGCTCTAATAGGAGGCTTAGCACGGCTAGCTCCTCATCTTCAAAGACACTAGCCGCTCTAATAGGAGGCTTAGCACGGCTAGCTCCTCATCTTCACAGACACCAGCCGCTCTAATAGGAGGCTTAGCACGGCTAGCTCCTCATCTTCACAGACACCAGCTGTACTAATAGGAGACTTAGCACGGCTAGCTGCTCATCTTCACAGACACCAGCTGTACTAATAGGAGGCTTAGTACAGCTAGCTCCTCATCTTCACAGACATCAGCTGTACTAATAGGAGGCTTAGCACGGCTAGCTCCTCATTTTCACAGACACCCGCCGCATTAATAGGAGGCTTAGCATGGCTAGCTCCTCATCTTCAAAGACACCAGCCGCACTAATAGGAGGCTTAGCATGGCTAGCTCCTCATCTTCACAGACACCAGCCGCACTAATAGGAGGCTTAGCACGGCTAGCTCCTCTTCTTCACAGACACCAACCGCACTAATAGGAGGCTTAGCACGGCTAACTCCTCTTCTTCACAGACACCAACCGCACTAATAGGAGGCTTAGCACATCTAGCTCCTCTTCTTCACAGACACCAACCGCACTAATAGGAGACTTAGCACAGCTAGCTCCTCTTCTTCACAGACACCAACCGCACTAATAGGAGGCTTAGCACAGCTAGCTCCTCTTCTTCACAGACACCAACCGCACTAATAGGAGGCTTAGCACAGCTAGCTCCTCTTCTTCACAGACACCAACCTCACTAATAGGAGACTTAGCACAGCTAGCTCCTCTTCTTCACAGACACCAGCTACACTAATAGGAGGCTTAGCAAGGCTAGCTCCTCATCTTCACAGACACCAGCTGTACTAATAGGAGACTTAGCACGGCTAGCTCCTCATCTTCACAGACACCAGCTATACTAATAGGAGGCTTAGTACAGATAGCTCCTCATCTTCACAGACATCAGCTGTACTAATAGGAGGCTTAGCACGACTAGCTCCTCATTTTCACAGACACCCGCCGCATTAATAGGAGGCTTAGCATGGCAAGCTCCTCATCTTCACAGACACCAGCCGCACTAATAGGAGGCTTAGCATGGCTAGCTCCTCATCTTCACAGACACCAGCCACACTAATAGGAGGCTTAGCACGGCTAGCTCCTCTTCTTCACAGACACCAACCGCACTAATAGGAGGCTTAGCACAGCTAACTCCTCTTCTTCACAGACACCAACCGCACTAATAGGAGGCTTAGCACAGCTAGCTCCTCTTCTTCACAGACACCAACCGCACTAATAGGAGACTTAGCACAGCTAGCTCCTCTTCTTCACAGACACCAACCGCACTAATAGGAGACTTAGCACAGCTAGCTCCTCTTCTTCACAGACACCAACCGCACTAATAGGAGACTTAGCACAGCTAGCTCCTCTTCTTCACAGACACCAACCGCACTAATAGGAGGCTTAGCACAGCTAGCTCCTCTTCTTCACAGACACCAACCGCACTAATAGGAGGCTTAGCACAGCTAGCCCCTCTTCTTCACAGACACCAACCTCACTAAAAGGAGACATAGCACAGCTAGCTCCTCTTCTTCACAGACACTAGCCACACTAATAGGAGGCTTAGCAAGGCTAGCTCCTCTTCTTCACAGACACCAGCCGCTCTAATAGGAGGCTTAGCACGGCTATCTCCTCATCTTCACAGACACCAGCTGTACTAATAGGAGGCTTAGCACGGCTAGCTCCTCATCTTCACAGACACCAGACACTCTAATAGGTGGCTTAGCACGGCTAGCTCCTCATCTTCACAGACAACAGCTGTACTAATAGGAGGCTTAGCACGGCTAGCTCCTCATCTTCACAGACAGCAGCTGTACTAATAGGAGGCTTAGTACAGCTAGCTCCTCATCTTCACAGACACCAGCTGCACTAATAGGAGGCTTAGCACGGCTAGATCCTCATCTTCACAGACCACCAGCCGCACTTATAGGAGGCTTAGTACAGCTAGCTGCCCCTTCTTCACATACACCAGCTGCACTAATAGGAGGCTTAGCATGGCTAGCTCCTCATCTTCACAGACACCAGCTGTACTAATAGGAGGCTTAGTACAGCTAGCTCCTCATCTTCACAGACATCAGCTGTACTAATAGGAGACTTAGCACGGCTAGAGGCTTAGGGTGGCTAGCTCCTCATCTTCAAAGACACTAGCCGCTCTAATAGGAGGCTTAGCACGGCTAGATCCTCATCTTCACAGACCACCAGCCGCACTTATAGGAGGCTTAGTACAGCTAGCTCCTCTTCTTCACATACACCAGCTGCACTAATAGGAGGCTTAGCATTGCTAGCTCCTCATCTTCACAGACACCAGCTGTACTAATAGGAGGCTTAGTACAGCTAGCTCCTCATCTTCACAGACATCAGCTGTACTAATAGGAGGCTTAGCACGGCTAGCTCCTCATTTTCACAGACACCCGCCGCATTAATAGGAGGCTTAGCATGGCTAGCTCCTCATCTTCACAGACACCAGCCGCACTAATAGGAGGCTTAGCATGGCTAGCTCCTCATCTTCACAGACACCAGCCACACTAATAGGAGGCTTAGCACGGCTAGCTCCTCTTCTTCACAGACACCAACCGCACTAATAGGAGGCTTAGCACGGCTAACTCCTCTTCTTCACAGACACCAACCGCACTAATAGGAGGCTTAGCACAGCTAGCTCCTCTTCTTCACAGACACCAACCACACTAATAGGAGACTTAGCATAGCTAGCTCCTCTTCTTCACAGACACCAACCGCACTAATAGGAGGCTTAGCACAGCTAGCTCCTCTTCTTCACAGACACCAACCGCACTAATAGGAGGCTTAGCACAGCTAGCTCCTCTTCTTCACAGACACCAACCGCACTAATAGGAGGCTTAGCACAGCTAGCTCCTCTTCTTCACAGACACCAGCCACACTAATATTAGGCTTAGCACAGCTAGCTCCTCTTCTTCACAGACACCAGCCTCACTAATAGGAGGCTTAGCATGGCTAGCTCCTTTTCTTTACAGACACCACCCACACTAATAGGAGGCTTATTGTGGCTAGCTCCTCTTCTTCACAGACAACAGCTGCACTAATAGGAGGCTTAGGGCGGCTAGCTCCTCTTCTTCACATACGCTAGTCGCACTAATAGGAGGCTTAGCACAGCTAGCTCCTCTTCTTCACAGACACCAGCCTCACTAATAGGAGGCTTGGCACAGCTAGCACCTCTTCTTCACAGATACCAGCCTCACTAATAGGAGGCTTAGCACAGCTAGCTCCTCTTCTTCACATACACTAGTCGCACTAATAGGAGGCTTAGCATGGCTAGCTCCTCTTCTTCACATACGCTAGTCGCACTAATAGGAGGCTTAGCACAGCTAGCACCTCTTCTTCACAGACACCAGCCTCACTAATAGGAGGCTTAGCGCAGCTAGCTCCTCTTCTTCACAGACACCAGCTGTACTAATATGAGGCTTAGCACAGCTAGCTCCTCTTCTTCACAGACACCAGCTGTACTAATATGAGACTTAGCACGGCTACCTCCTCTTCTTCACAGACACAAGCCTCACTAATAGGAGGCTTAGCATGGCTAGCTCCTCTTCTTCACAGACACCAGCCTCACTAATAGGAGGCTTAGCACAGCTAGCTCCTCTTCTTCACAGACACCAGCTGTACTAATATGAGACTTAGCACGGCTAGCTCCTCTTCTTCACAGACACCAGCCTCACTAATAGGAGGCTTAGCATGGCTAGCTCCTCTTCTTTACAGACACCAGCCTCACTAATAGGAGACTTAGCATGGCTAGCTCCTCTTCTTCACAGACACCAGCCTCACTAATAGGAGACTTAGCATGGCTAGCTCCTCTTCTTTACAGACACCAGCCTCACTAATAGGAGGCTTAGCATGGCTAGCTCCTCTTCTTCACAGACACCAGCCTCACTAATAGGAGGCTTAGCATGGCTAGCTCCTCTTCTTCACAGACACCAGCCTCACTAATAGGAGGCTTAGCATGGCTAGCTCCTCTTCTTCACAGACACCAGCCTCACTAATAGGAGGCTTAGCATGGCTAGCTCCTCTTCTTCACAGACACCAGCTGTACTAATATGAGACTTAGCACGGCTAGCTCCTCTTCTTCACAGACACCAGCCTCACTAATAGGAGGCTTAGCATGGCTAGCTCCTCTTCTTTACAGACACCAGCCTCACTAATAGGAGGCTAAGCATGGCTAGCTCCTCTTCTTCACAGACACCAGTCTCACTAATAGGAGGCTTAGCATGGCTAGCTCCTCTTCTTCAAAGACAACAGCTGCACTAATAGGAGGCTTAGGGCGGCTAGCTCCTCTTCTTCACATACACTAGTCGCACTAATAGGAGGCTTAGTACAGCTAGCTCCTTTGCTTCACAGACACCAGCCACACTAATAGGAGGCTTAGCACAGCTAGCACCTCTTCTTCACAGACACCAGCCTCACTAATAGGAGGCTTAGCACAGCTAGCTCCTCTTCTTCACAGACACCAGCGGCACTAATAGGAGGCTTAGCACGGCTAGCTCCTCTTCTTCACAGACACCAGCCTCACTAATAGGAGGCTTAGCATGGCTAGCTCCTTTTCTTTACAGACGCCACCCACACTAATAGGAGGCTTAGGGCGGCTAGCTCCTCTTCTTCACAGACACCAGCCACACTAATAGGAGGCTTAGTACGGCTAGCACCTCTTCTTCACAGACACCAGCCTCACTAATAGGAGGCTTAGCACAGCTAGCACCTCTCCTTTACAGACACCAGCCTCACTAATAGGAGGCTTAGCACAGCTAGCTCCTCTTCTTCACAGACACCAGCTGTACTAATAGGAGGCTTAGCACAGCTACCTACTCTTCTTCACAGACACCAGCCTCACTAATAGGAGGCTTAGCACAGCTATCTCCTCTTCTTCACAGACACCAACCGCACTAATAGGAGTCTTAGCACAGCTAGCTCCTCTTCTTCACAGACACCAGCTGCACTAATAGGAGGCTTAGCACAGCTAGCTCCTCTTCTTCACAGACACCAGCTGTACTAATATGAGACTTAGCACGGCTAGCTCCTCTTCTTCACAGACACCAGCCTCACTAATAGGAGGCTTAGCATGGCTAGCTCCTCTTCTTCACAGACACCAGCCTCACTAATAGGAGGCTTAGCATGGCTAGCTCCTCTTCTTCACAGACACCAACCGCAATAATAGGAGGCTTAGCACAGCTAGCTCCTCTTCTTCACAGACACCAACCACACTAATAGGAGGCTTAGCACAGCTAGCTCCTCTTCTTCACAGACACCAACCGCACTAATAGGAAACTTAGAACAGCTAGCTCCTCTTTTTCACAGACACCAACCGCACTAATAGGAGGCTTAGCACAACTAATTCCTCTTCTTCACAGACACCAACCGCACTAATAGGAGGCTTAGCAAAGCTAGCTCCTCTTCTTCACAGACACCAACCTCAGTAAAAGGAGGCTTAGCGCAGCTAGCTCCTCTTCTTCACAGACACCAGCTGTACTAATATGAGGCTTAGCACAGCTAGCTCCTCTTCTTCACAGACACCAGCTGTACTAATATGAGACTTAGCACGGCTACCTCCTCTTCTTCACAGACACAAGCCTCACTAATAGGAGGCCTAGCATGGCTAGCTCCTCTTCTTCACAGACACCAGCCTCACTAATAGGAGGCTTAGCACAGCTAGCTCCTCTTCTTCACAGACACCAGCTGTACTAATATGAGACTTAGCACGGCTAGCTCCTCTTCTTCACAGACACCAGCCTCACTAATAGGAGGCTTAGCATGGCTAGCTCCTCTTCTTTACAGACACCAGCCTCACTAATAGGAGACTTAGCATGGCTAGCTCCTCTTCTTCACAGACACCAGCCTCACTAATAGGAGACTTAGCATGGCTAGCTCCTCTTCTTTACAGACACCAGCCTCACTAATAGGAGGCTTAGCATGGCTAGCTCCTCTTCTTCACAGACACCAGCCTCACTAATAGGAGGCTTAGCATGGCTAGCTCCTCTTCTTCACAGACACCAGCCTCACTAATAGGAGGCTTAGCATGGCTAGCTCCTCTTCTTCACAGACACCAACCGCACTAATAGGAAACTTAGAACAGCTAGCTCCTCTTTTTCACAGACACCAACCGCACTAATAGGAGGCTTAGCACAACTAATTCCTCTTCTTCACAGACACCAACCGCACTAATAGGAGGCTTAGCAAAGCTAGCTCCTCTTCTTCACAGACACCAACCTCAGTAAAAGGAGGCTTAGCGCAGCTAGCTCCTCTTCTTCACAGACACCAGCTGTACTAATATGAGGCTTAGCACAGCTAGCTCCTCTTCTTCACAGACACCAGCTGTACTAATATGAGACTTAGCACGGCTACCTCCTCTTCTTCACAGACACAAGCCTCACTAATAGGAGGCCTAGCATGGCTAGCTCCTCTTCTTCACAGACACCAGCCTCACTAATAGGAGGCTTAGCACAGCTAGCTCCTCTTCTTCACAGACACCAGCTGTACTAATATGAGACTTAGCACGGCTAGCTCCTCTTCTTCACAGACACCAGCCTCACTAATAGGAGGCTTAGCATGGCTAGCTCCTCTTCTTTACAGACACCAGCCTCACTAATAGGAGACTTAGCATGGCTAGCTCCTCTTCTTCACAGACACCAGCCTCACTAATAGGAGACTTAGCATGGCTAGCTCCTCTTCTTCACAGACACCAGCCTCACTAATAGGAGGCTTAGCATGGCTAGCTCCTCTTCTTCACAGACACCAGCCTCACTAATAGGAGGCTTAGCATGGCTAGCTCCTCTTCTTCACAGACACCAGCTGCACTAATAGGAGGCTTAGCACAGCTAGCTCCTCTTCTTCACAGACACCAGCTGTACTAATATGAGACTTAGCACGGCTAGCTCCTCTTCTTCACAGACACCAGCCTCACTAATAGGAGGCTTAGCATGGCTAGCTCCTCTTCTTCACAGACACCAGCCTCACTAATAGGAGGCTTAGCATGGCTAGCTCCTCTTCTTCACAGACACCAACCGCAATAATAGGAGGCTTAGCACAGCTAGCTCCTCTTCTTCACAGACACCAACCACACTAATAGGAGGCTTAGCACAGCTAGCTCCTCTTCTTCACAGACACCAACCGCACTAATAGGAAACTTAGAACAGCTAGCTCCTCTTTTTCACAGACACCAACCGCACTAATAGGAGGCTTAGCACAACTAATTCCTCTTCTTCACAGACACCAACCGCACTAATAGGAGGCTTAGCAAAGCTAGCTCCTCTTCTTCACAGACACCAACCTCACTAAAAGGAGACTTAGCACAGCTAGCTCCTCTTCTTCACAGACACCAGCCACACTAATAGGAGGCTTAGCAAGGCTAGCTCCTCTTATTCACAGACAACAGCCAAACTCATAGGAGGCTTAGCATGGCTAGCTCCTCTTCTTCACAGACACCAGTGGCACTAATAGGAGGCTTAGGGCGGCTAGCTCCTCTTCTTCACAGACATCAGCTGCACTAATAGGAGGCTTAGCACAGCTAGCTTCTTTTCTTCACAGACAACAGCCACACTATTAGGAAGCTTAGCACGGCTAGCTCCTCTTCTTCACAGACACTAGTCTCACTAATAGGAGGCTTAGCACGGGTAGATCCTCTTCTTCACAGACACCAGCCACACTAATAGGAGGCTTAGAAAGCCTAGCTCCTCTTCTTCACAGACACCAGCTGTACTAATATGAGACTTAGCACGGCTACCTCCTCTTCTTCACAGACACAAGCCTCACTAATAGGAGGCTTAGCATGGCTAGCTCCTCTTCTTCACAGACACCAGCCTCACTAATAGGAGGCTTAGCATGGCTAGCTCCTCTTCTTCACAGACACCAGCCTCACTAATAGGAGGCTTAGCACAGCTAGCTCCTCTTCTTCACAGACACCAGCTGTACTAATATGAGACTTAGCACGGCTAGCTCCTCTTCTTCACAGACACCAGCCTCACTAATAGGAGGCTTAGCATGGCTAGCTCCTCTTCTTTACAGACACCAGCCTCACTAATAGGAGACTTAGCATGGCTAGCTCCTCTTCTTCACAGACACCAGCCTCACTAATAGGAGACTTAGCATTGCTAGCTCCTCTTCTTTACAGACACCAGCCTCACTAATAGGAGGCTTAGCATGGCTAGCTCCTCTTCTTCACAGACACCAGCCTCACTAATAGGAGGCTTAGCATGGCTAGCTCCTCTTCTTCACAGACACCAGCCTCACTAATAGGAGGCTTAGCATGGCTAGCTCCTCTTCTTCACAGACACCAGCCTCACTAATAGGATGCTTAGCATGGCTAGCTCCTCTTCTTCACAGACACCAGCTGTACTAATATGAGACTTAGCACGGCTAGCTCCTCTTCTTCACAGACACCAGCCTCACTAATAGGAGGCTTAGCATGGCTAGCTCCTCTTCTTTACAGACACCAGCCTCACTAATAGGAGGCTAAGCATGGCTAGCTCCTCTTCTTCACAGACACCAGTCTCACTAATAGGAGGCTTAGCATGGCTAGCTCCTCTTCTTCAAAGACAAAAGCTGCACTAATAGGAGGCTTAGGGCGGCTAGCTCCTCTTCTTCACATACACTAGTCGCACTAATAGGAGGCTTAGTACAGCTAGCTCCTTTGCTTCACAGACACCAGCCACACTAATAGGAGGCTTAGCACAGCTAGCACCTCTTCTTCACAGACACCAGCCTCACTAATAGGAGGCTTAGCACAGCTAGCTCCTCTTCTTCACAGACACCAGCGGCACTAATAGGAGGCTTAGCATGGCTAGCTCCTCTTCTTCACAGACACCAGCCTCACTAATAGGAGGCTTAGCATGGCTAGCTCCTTTTCTTTACAGACGCCACCCACACTAATAGGAGGCTTAGGGCGGCTAGCTCCTCTTCTTCACAGACACCAGCCACACTAATAGGAGGCTTAGTACGGCTAGCACCTCTTCTTCACAGACACCAGCCTCACTAATAGGAGGCTTAGCACAGCTAGCACCTCTCCTTTACAGACACCAGCCTCACTAATAGGAGGCTTAGCACAGCTAGCTCTTCTTCTTCACAGACACCAGCTGTACTAATAGGAGGCTTAGCACAGCTAGCTACTCTTCTTCACAGACACCAGCCTCACTAATAGGAGGCTTAGCACAGCTATCTCCTCTTCTTCACAGACACCAACCGCACTAATAGGAGTCTTAGCACAGCTAGCTCCTCTTCTTCACAGACACCAGCTGCACTAATAGGAGGCTTAGCACAGCTAGCTCCTCTTCTTCACAGACACCAGCTGTACTAATATGAGACTTAGCACGGCTAGCTCCTCTTCTTCACAGACACCAGCCTCACTAATAGGAGGCTTAGCATGGCTAGCTCCTCTTCTTCACAGACACCAGCCTCACTAATAGGAGGCTTAGCTTGGCTAGCTCCTCTTCTTCACAGACACCAACCGCAATAATAGGAGGCTTAGCACAGCTAGCTCCTCTTCTTCACAGACACCAACCACACTAATAGGAGGCTTAGCACAGCTAGCTCCTCTTCTTCACAGACACCAACCGCACTAATAGGAAACTTAGAACAGCTAGCTCCTCTTTTTCACAGACACCAACCGCACTAATAGGAGGCTTAGCACAACTAATTCCTCTTCTTCACAGACACCAACCGCACTAATAGGAGGCTTAGCAAAGCTAGCTCCTCTTCTTCACAGACACCAACCTCACTAAAAGAAGACTTAGCACAGCTAGCTCCTCTTCTTCACAGACACCAGCCACACTAATAGGAGGCTTAGCAAGGCTAGCTCCTCTTCTTCACAGACAACAGCCAAACTCATAGGAGGCTTAGCATGGCTAGCTCCTCTTCTTCACAGACACCAGTGGCACTAATAGGAGGCTTAGGGCGGCTAGCTCCTCTTCTTCACAGACATCAGCTGCACTAATAGGAGGCTTAGCACAGCTAGCTTCTTTTCTTCACAGACAACAGCCACACTATTAGGAAGCTTAGCACGGCTAGCTCCTCTTCTTCACAGACACTAGTCTCACTAATAGGAGGCTTAGCACGGGTAGATCCTCTTCTTCACAGACACCAGCCACACTAATAGGAGGCTTAGAAAGCCTAGCTCCTCTTCTTCACAGACACCAGCTGTACTAATATGAGACTTAGCACGGCTACCTCCTCTTCTTCACAGACACAAGCCTCACTAATAGGAGGCTTAGCATGGCTAGCTCCTATTCTTCACAGACACCAGCCTCACTAATAGGAGGCTTAGCATGGCTAGCTCCTCTTCTTCACAGACACCAGCCTCACTAATAGGAGGCTTAGCACAGCTAGCTCCTCTTCTTCACAGACACCAGCTGTACTAATATGAGACTTAGCACGGCTAGCTCCTCTTCTTCACAGACACCAGCCTCACTAATAGGAGGCTTAGCATGGCTAGCTCCTCTTCTTTACAGACACCAGCCTCACTAATAGGAGACTTAGCATGGCTAGCTCCTCTTCTTCACAGACACCAGCCTCACTAATAGGAGACTTAGCATGGCTAGCTCCTCTTCTTTACAGACACCAGCCTCACTAATAGGAGGCTTAGCATGGCTAGCTCCTCTTCTTCACAGACACCAGCCTCACTAATAGGAGGCTTAGCATGGCTAGCTCCTCTTCTTCACAGACACCAGCCTCACTAATAGGAGGCTTAGCATGGCTAGCTCCTCTTCTTCACAGACACCAGCCTCACTAATAGGAGGCTTAGCATGGCTAGCTCCTCTTCTTCACAGACACCAGCTGTACTAATATGAGACTTAGCACGGATATCTCCTCTTCTTCACAGACACCAGCCTCACTAATAGGAGGCTTAGCATGGCTAGCTCCTCTTCTTTACAGACACCAGCCTCACTAATAGGAGGCTAAGCATGGCTAGCTCCTCTTCTTCACAGACACCAGCCTCACTAATAGGAGGCTTAGCATGGCTAGCTCCTCTTCTTCAAAGACAACAGCTGCACTAATAGGAGGCTTAGGGCGGCTAGCTCCTCTTCTTCACATACACTAGTCGCCCTAATAGGAGGCTTAGTACAGCTAGCTCCTTTGCTTCACAGACACCAGCCACACTAATAGGAGGCTTAGCACAGCTAGCACCTCTTCTTCACAGACACCAGCCTCACTAATAGGAGGCTTAGCACAGCTAGCTCCTCTTCTTCACAGACACCAGCGGCACTAATAGGAGGCTTAGCACGGCTAGCTCCTCTTCTTCACAGACACCAGCCTCACTAATAGTTGGCTTAGCATGGCTAGCTCCTTTTCTTTACAGACGCCACCCACACTAATAGGAGGCTTAGGGCGGCTAGCTCCTCTTCTTCACAGACACCAGCCACACTAATAGGAGGCTTAGTACGGCTAGCACCTCTTCTTCACAGACACCAGCCTCACTAATAGGAGGCTTAGCACAGCTAGCACCTCTCCTTTACAGACACCAGCCTCACTAATAGGAGGCTTAGCACAGCTAGCTCCTCTTCTTCACAGACACCAGCTGTACTAATAGGAGGCTTAGCACAGCTAGCTACTCTTCTTCACAGACACCAGCCTCACTAATAGGAGGCTTAGCACAGCTATCTCCTCTTCTTCACAGACACCAACCGCACTAATAGGAGTCTTAGCACAGCTAGCTCCTCTTCTTCACAGACACCAGCTGCACTAATAGGAGGCTTAGCACAGCTTGCTCCTCTTCTTCACAGACACCAGCTGTACTAATATGAGACTTAGCACGGCTAGCTCCTCTTCTTCACAGACACCAGCCTCACTAATAGGAGGCTTAGCATGGCTAGCTCCTCTTCTTCACAGACACCAGCCTCACTAATAGGAGGTTTAGCATGGCTAGCTCCTCTTCTTCACAGACACCAACCGCAATAATAGGAGGCTTAGCACAGCTAGCTCCTCTTCTTCACAGACACCAACCACACTAATAGGAGGCTTAGCACAGCTAGCTCCTCTTCTTCACAGACACCAACCGCACTAATAGGAAACTTAGAACAGCTAGCTCCTCTTTTTCACAGACACCAACCGCACTAATAGGAGGCTTAGCACAACTAATTCCTCTTCTTCACAGACACCAACCGCACTAATAGGAGGCTTAGCAAAGCTAGCTCCTCTTCTTCACAGACACCAACCTCACTAAAAGGAGACTTAGCACAGCTAGCTCCTCTTCTTCACAGACACCAGCCACACTAATAGGAGGCTTAGCAAGGCTAGCTCCTCTTCTTCACAGACAACAGCCAAACTCATAGGAGGCTTAGCATGGCTAGCTCCTCTTCTTCACAGACACCAGTGGCACTAATAGGAGGCTTAGGGCGGCTAGCTCCTCTTCTTCACAGACATCAGCTGCACTAATAGGAGGCTTAGCACAGCTAGCTTCTTTTCTTCACAGACAACAGCCACACTATTAGGAAGCTTAGCACGGCTAGCTCCTCTTCTTCACAGACACTAGTCTCACTAATAGGAGGCTTAGCACGGGTAGATCCTCTTCTTCACAGACACCAGCCACACTAATAGGAGGCTTAGAAAGCCTAGCTCCTCTTCTTCACAGACACCAACCGCACTAATAGGAGGCTTAGCACAGCTAGCTCCTCTTCTTCACAGACACCAACCGCACTAATAGGAGGCTAAGCACAGCTAGCTCCTCTTCTTCACAGACACCAACTTCATTAATAGGATTCTTAGCACAGCTAGCTCCTCTTTTTCACAGACACCAACCACACTAATAGGAGACTTAGCACAGCTAGCTCCTCTTCTTCACAGACACCAGCCTCACTAATATTAGGCTTAGCAAGGCTAGCTCCTCTTCTTCACAGACACCAGCCTCACTAATAGGAGGCTTAGCATGGCTAGCTCCTCTTCTTCACAGACACCAGCCGCAATAATAGGAGGCTTAGCACAGCTAGCTCCTCTTCTTCACAGACACCAACCGCACTAATAGGAGGCTTAGCACAGCTAGCTCCTCTTCTTCACAGACACCAACCGCACTAATAGGAGGCTTAGCACAGCTAGCTCCTCTTCCTCACAGACACCAACTTCACTAATAGGAGGCTTAGCACAGCTAGCTCCTCTTTTTCACAGACACCAACCACACTAATAGGAGACTTAGCACAGCTAGCTCCTCTTCTTCACAGACACCAACCGCACTAATAGGAGGCTTAGCACAGCTAGCTCTTCTTCTTCACAGACACCAACCTCACTAATAGGAGGCTTAGCACAGCTAGCTCCTCTTCTTCACAGACACCAACCACACTAATAGGAGACTTAGCACAGCTAGCTCCTCTTCTTCACAGACACCAGCCACACTAAAAGGAGGCTTAGCAAGGCTAACTCCTCTTCTTCACAGACAACAGCCACACTAATAGGAGGCTTAGCACGGCTAGCTCCTCTTCTTCACAGACAACAGCTGCACTTATAGGAGGCTTAGTACAGCTAGCTCCTCTTCTTCACAGACACCAGCTGCACTAATAGGAGGCTTAGCACAGCTAGCTCCTCTTCTTCACAGACCACCAGCCGCACTTATAGGAGGCTTAGTACAGCTAGCTCCTCTTCTTCACAGACAACTGCTGCACTAAAAGGAGGCTTAGCATGGCTAACTCCTCTTCTTCACAGACACCAGCCGCTCTAATAAGAGGCTTAGCACAGCTAGCTCCTCTTCTTCACAGACACGAGCCGCACTAATAGGAGACTTAGCACAGCTAGCTCCTCTTCTTCACAGACAACAGCTGCACTAATAGGAGACTTAGGACGGCTAGCTCCTCTTCTTCACAGACACCAGCCGCACTAATAGGAGGCTTAGCACAGCTAGCTCCTCTTCTTCACAGACAACAGCTGCGCTAATAGAAGGCTTAGGGCGGCTAGCTCCTCTTCTTCACAGACACCAGCTGTACTAATAGGAGGCTTTTTACAGCTAGCTCCTCTTCTTCACAGACAACAGCTGTGCTAATAGGAGGCTTAGGGTGGCAAGCACATCTTCTTCACAGACACTAGACGCACTAATAGGAGGCTGAGCATGGCTAGCTCATCTTCTTCACAGTCAACAGCTGCACTAATAGGAGGCTTAGCATGGCTAGTTCCTCTTCTTCACAGACACCAGCCTCACTAATAGGAGGCTTAGCACAGCTAGCTCCTCTTCTTCACAAACACCAGCCGCACTAATAGGAGGCTTAGAACAGCTAGCTCCTCTTCTTCACAGACAAAAGCTGCGCTAATAGGAGGCTTAGGGCGGCTAGCTCCTCTTCTTCACAGACACCAGCTGCACTAATAGGAGGCTTAGCACAGCTAGCTCCTCTTCTTCACAGACAACAGCTGCTCTAATAGACGGCTTAGGGCGGCTAGCACCTCTTCTTCACAGACACTAGCCGCACTAATAGGAGGCTTAGCATGGCTAGCTCGTCTTCTTCACAGTCAACAGCTGCACTAATAGGAGGCTTAGCACAGCTAGCTCCTCTTCTTCACAGACACCAGCCTCACTAATAGGAGGCTTAGCACATCTAGCTCCTCTTCTTCACAGACAACAGCTGCACTAATAGGAGGCTTTGGGCGGCTAGCTCCTCTTCTTCACGTACACTAGTCGCACTAAAGGGAGGCTTAGCACAGCTAGCTCCTCTTCTTCACAGATACCAGCCTCACTAATAGGAGGCTTAGCACAGCTAGCACCTCTTCTTCACAGACACCATACACACTAATAGGAAGCTTAGCATGGCTAGCTCCTCTTCTTCACAGACACTAGTCGCACTAATAGGAGGCTTAGCACGGGTAGCTCCTCTTCTTCACAGACACCAGCCACACTAATAGGAGTCTTAACATGGCTAGCTTTTTTTCTTTTCAGACACCAGCCTCACTAATAGGAGGCTTAGTACAGCTAGCTCCTCTTCTTCACAGACAACAGCTTCACTAATAGGAGGCTTTGGGCGGCTAGCTCCTCTTCTTCACGTACACTAGTCGCACTAAAGGGAGGCTTAGCACAGCTAGCTCCTCTTCTTCACAGATACCAGCCTCACTAATAGGAGGCTTAGCATGGCTAGCTCCTCTTCTTCACAGACATCAGTAGCACTAATAGGAGGCTTAGCATGGCTAGCTCCTCTTCTTCACAGACACTAGTGGCACTAATAGGAAGCATAGGGTGGCGAGCTCCTCTTCTTCACAGACACCAGCCGCACTAATAGGAGGCTTAGCACAGCTAGCACCTCTTCTTCACAGACACCATACACACTAATAGGAGGCTTAGCACAGCTAGCTTCTTTTCTTCACAGACACCAATCACACTAATAGGAAGCTTAGCACCGCTAGCTCCTCTTCTTCACAGACACTAGTCGCACTAATAGGAGGCTTAGCACGGGTAGCTCCTCTTCTTCACAGACTCCAGCCACACTAATAGGAGGCTTAGCATGGCTAGCTCCTCTTCTTCACAGACACCAACCGCACTAATAGGAGGCTTAGCACAGCTAGCTCCTCTTCTTCACAGACACCAACCGCACTAATAGGAGGCTTAGCACAGCTAGCTCCTCTTCTTCACAGACACCAACCGCACTAATAGGAGGCTTAGCACAGCTAGCTCCTCTTCTTCACAGACACCAACCGCACTAATAGGAGGCTTAGCACAGCTAGCTCCTTTTCTTCACAGACACCAACCGCACTAATAGGAGGCTTAGCACAGCTAGCTCCTCTTCTTCACAGACACCAACCGCACTAATAGGTGACTTAGCACAGCTAGCTCCTCTTCTTCACAGACACCAGCCACACTAATAGGAGGTTTAGCAAGGCTAGCTCCTCGTCTTCACAAACAACAGCCAAACTAATAGGAGGCTTAGCACGGCTAGCTCCTCTTTTTCAAAGACACCAGTGGTACTAATAGGAGGCTTAGGGCGGCTAGCACCTCTTCTTCACAGACACCAGCCGCACTGATAGGAGGCTTAGCACAGCTAGCTTCTTTTCTTCACAGACACCAGCCAAACTAATAGGAAGCTTTGCACGGCTAGCTCCTCTTCTTCACAGACACTAGTCGCACTAATAGGAGGCTTAGCACGGGTAGCTCCTCTTCTTCACAGACACCAACCACACTAATAGGAGGCTTAGCACGGCTAGCTCCTCTTCTTCATAGACACCAACCGCACTAATAGGAGGCTTAGCACAGCTAGCTCCTCTTCTTCACAGACACCAACCGCACTAATAGGAGGCTTAGCACAGCTAGCTCCTCTTCTTCACAGACACCAGCCACACTAATATTAGGCTTAGCAAGGCTAGCTCCTCTTCTTCACAGACAACAGCCAAACTAATATAGGCTTAGCACGGATAGCTCCTCTTCTTCACAGACACCAGCCACACTTATTGGAGGTTTAGCACAGCTAGCTCCTCTTCTTCACAGACACCAACCGCACTAATAGGAGGCTTAGCACAGCTAGCTCCTCTTCTTCACAGACACCAGCCACACTAATAGGAGGCTTAGCAAGGCTAGCTCCTCTTCTTCACAGAGAACAGCCACACTTATAGGAGGCTTAGCATGGCTAGCTCCTCTTCTTCATAGACAACAGCTACACTAATAGGAGGCTTAGCAAGGCTAGCTCCTCTTCTTCACAGAGAACAGCCACACTAATAGGAGGCTTAGCCCAGCTAGCTCCTCTTCTTCACAGACACCAGCCTCACTAATAGGAGGCTTAGCACAGCTAGCTCCTCTTCTTCACAGATACCAGCCTCACTAATAGGAGGCTTAGCACAGCTAGCACCTCTTCTTCACAGACACCATACACACTAATAGGAAGCTTAGCACGGCTAGCTCCTCTTCTTCACAGACACTAGTCGCACTAATAGGAGGCTTAGCACGGGTAGCTCCTCTTCTTCACAGACACCAGCCACACTAATAGGAGTCTTAACATGGCTAGCTTTTTTTCTTTTCAGACACCAGCCTCACTAATAGGAGGCTTAGTACAGCTAGCTCCTCTTCTTCACAGACAACAGCTTCACTAATAGGAGGCTTTGGGCGGCTAGCTCCTCTTCTTCACGTACACTAGTCGCACTAAAGAGAGGCTTAGCACAGCTAGCTCCTCTTCTTCACAGATACCAGCCTCACTAATAGGAGGCTTAGCATGGCTAGCTCCTCTTCTTCACAGACATCAGTAGCACTAATAGGAGGCTTAGCATGGCTAGCTCCTCTTCTTCACAGACACTAGTGGCACTAATAGGAAGCATAGGGTGGCGAGCTCCTCTTCTTCACAGACACCAGCCGCACTAATAGGAGGCTTAGCACAGCTAGCACCTCTTCTTCACAGACACCATCCACACTAATAGGAGGCTTAGCACAGCTAGCTTCTTTTCTTCACAGACACCAGTCACACTAATAGGAAGCTTAGCACGGCTAGCTCCTCTTCTTCACAGACACTAGTCGCACTAATAGGAGGCTTAGCACGGGTAGCTCCTCTTCTTCACAGACTCCAGCCACACTAATAGGAGGCTTAGCACGGCTAGCTCCTCTTCTTCACAGACACCAACCGCACTAATAGGAGGCTTAGCACAGCTAGCTCCTCTTCTTCACAGACACCAACCGCACTAATAGGAGGCTTAGCACAGCTAGCTCCTCTTCTTCACAGACACCAACCACTCTAATAGGAGGCTTAGCACAGCTAGCTCCTCTTCTTCACAGACACCAGCCACACTAATATTAGGCTTAGCAAGGCTAGCTCCTCTTCTTCACAGACAACAGCCAAACTAATAGGAGGCTTAGCACGGCTAGCTCCTCTTCTTCACAGACATCAGTGGCACTAATAGGAGGCTTAGGGCGCCTAGCTCCTCTTCTTCACAGACACCAGCCGCACTAATAGGAGGCTTAGCACAGCAAGCTTCTTTTCTTCACAGACTCCAGCCACACTAATAGGAAGCTTAGCATGGCTAGCTCCTCTTCTTCACAGACACTAGTCGCACTAATAGGAGGCTTAACACGGATAGCTCCTCTTCTTCACAGACACCAGCCACACTAATTGGAGGTTTAGCACAGCTAGCTCCTCTTCTTCACAGACACCAACCGCACTAATAGGAGGCTTAGCACAGCTAGCTCCTCTTCTTCACAGACACCAACCGCACTAATAGGAGACTTAGCACAGCTAGCTCCTCTTCTTCACAGACACCAGCCACACTAATAGGAGGCTTAGCAAGGCTAGCTCCTCTTCTTCACAGAGAACAGCCACACTAATAGGAGGCTTAGCATGGCTAGCTCCTCTTCTTCATAGACAACAGCTGCACTTATAGGAGGCTTAGCACAGCTAGCTCCTCTTCTTCACAGACACCAGCTGCACTAATAGAAGGCTTAGCAAGGCTAGCTCCTCTTCTTCACAGAGAACAGCCACACTAATAGGAGGTTTAGCATGGCTAGCTCCTCTTCTTCACAGACACCAACCGCACTAATAGGAGGCTTAGCACAGCTAGCTTCTCTTCTTCACAGACACCAGCCTCACTAATAGGAGGCTTAGCACAGCTAGCTCCTCTTCTTCACAGATACCAGCCTCACTAATAGGAGGCTTAGCACAGCTAGCACCTCTTCTTCACAGACACCATACACACTAATAGGAAGCTTAGCACGGCTAGCTCCTCTTCTTCACAGACACTAGTCGCACTAATAGGAGGCTTAGCACGGGTAGCTCCTCTTCTTCACAGACACCAGCCACACTAATAGGAGTCTTAACATGGCTAGCTTTTTTTCTTTTCAGACACCAGCCTCACTAATAGGAGGCTTAGTACAGCTAGCTCCTCTTCTTCACAGACAACAGCTTCACTAATAGGAGGCTTTGGGCGGCTAGCTCCTCTTCTTCACGTACACTAGTCGCACTAAAGAGAGGCTTAGCACAGCTAGCTCCTCTTCTTCACAGATACCAGCCTCACTAATAGGAGGCTTAGCATGGCTAGCTCCTCTTCTTCACAGACACTAGTGGCACTAATAGGAAGCATAGGGTGGCGAGCTCCTCTTCTTCACAGTCAACAGCTGCACTAATAGGAGGCTTAGCATGGCTAGCTCCTCTTCTTCACAGACACCAGCCTCACTAATAGGAGGCTTAGCACAGCTAGCTCCTCTTCTTCACAAACACCAGCCGCACTAATAGGAGGCTTAGAACAGCTAGCTCCTCTTCTTCACAGACAAAAGCTGCGCTAATAGGAGGCTTAGGGCGGCTAGCTCCTCTTCTTCACAGACACCAGCTGCACTAATAGGAGGCTTAGCACAGCTAGCTCCTCTTCTTCACAGACAACAGCTGCTCTAATAGACGGCTTAGGGCGGCTAGCACCTCTTCTTCACAGACACTAGCCGCACTAATAGGAGGCTTAGCATGGCTAGCTCGTCTTCTTCACAGTCAACAGCTGCACTAATAGGAGGCTTAGCACAGCTAGCTCCTCTTCTTCACAGACACCAGCCTCACTAATAGGAGGCTTAGCACATCTAGCTCCTCTTCTTCACAGACAACAGCTGCACTAATAGGAGGCTTTGGGCGGCTAGCTCCTCTTCTTCACGTACACTAGTCGCACTAAAGGGAGGCTTAGCACAGCTAGCTCCTCTTCTTCACAGATACCAGCCTCACTAATAGGAGGCTTAGCACAGCTAGCACCTCTTCTTCACAGACACCATACACACTAATAGGAAGCTTAGCATGGCTAGCTCCTCTTCTTCACAGACACTAGTCGCACTAATAGGAGGCTTAGCACGGGTAGCTCCTCTTCTTCACAGACACCAGCCACACTAATAGGAGTCTTAACATGGCTAGCTTTTTTTCTTTTCAGACACCAGCCTCACTAATAGGAGGCTTAGTACAGCTAGCTCCTCTTCTTCACAGACAACAGCTTCACTAATAGGAGGCTTTGGGCGGCTAGCTCCTCTTCTTCACGTACACTAGTCGCACTAAAGGGAGGCTTAGCACAGCTAGCTCCTCTTCTTCACAGATACCAGCCTCACTAATAGGAGGCTTAGCATGGCTAGCTCCTCTTCTTCACAGACATCAGTAGCACTAATAGGAGGCTTAGCATGGCTAGCTCCTCTTCTTCACAGACACTAGTGGCACTAATAGGAAGCATAGGGTGGCGAGCTCCTCTTCTTCACAGACACCAGCCGCACTAATAGGAGGCTTAGCACAGCTAGCACCTCTTCTTCACAGACACCATACACACTAATAGGAGGCTTAGCACAGCTAGCTTCTTTTCTTCACAGACACCAATCACACTAATAGGAAGCTTAGCACGGCTAGCTCCTCTTCTTCACAGACACTAGTCGCACTAATAGGAGGCTTAGCACGGGTAGCTCCTCTTCTTCACAGACTCCAGCCACACTAATAGGAGGCTTAGCACGGCTAGCTCCTCTTCTTCACAGACACCAACCGCACTAATAGGAGGCTTAGCACAGCTAGCTCCTCTTCTTCACAGACACCAACCGCACTAATAGGAGGCTTAGCACAGCTAGCTCCTCTTCTTCACAGACACCAACCGCACTAATAGGAGGCTTAGCACAGCTAGCTCCTCTTCTTCACAGACACCAACCGCACTAATAGGAGGCTTAGCACAGCTAGCTCCTTTTCTTCACAGACACCAACCGCACTAATAGGAGGCTTAGCACAGCTAGCTCCTCTTCTTCACAGACACCAACCGCACTAATAGGTGACTTAGCACAGCTAGCTCCTCTTCTTCACAGACACCAGCCACACTAATAGGAGGTTTAGCAAGGCTAGCTCCTCGTCTTCACAAACAACAGCCAAACTAATAGGAGGCTTAGCACGGCTAGCTCCTCTTTTTCAAAGACACCAGTGGTACTAATAGGAGGCTTAGGGCGGCTAGCACCTCTTCTTCACAGACACCAGCCGCACTGATAGGAGGCTTAGCACAGCTAGCTTCTTTTCTTCACAGACACCAGCCAAACTAATAGGAAGCTTTGCACGGCTAGCTCCTCTTCTTCACAGACACTAGTCGCACTAATAGGAGGCTTAGCACGGGTAGCTCCTCTTCTTCACAGACACCAACCACACTAATAGGAGGCTTAGCACGGCTAGCTCCTCTTCTTCATAGACACCAACCGCACTAATAGGAGGCTTAGCACAGCTAGCTCCTCTTCTTCACAGACACCAACCGCACTAATAGGAGGCTTAGCACAGCTAGCTCCTCTTCTTCACAGACACCAGCCACACTAATATTAGGCTTAGCAAGGCTAGCTCCTCTTCTTCACAGACAACAGCCAAACTAATATAGGCTTAGCACGGCTAGCTCCTCTTCTTCACAGACATCAGTGGCACTAATAGGAGGCTTAGGGCGCCTAGCTCCTCTTCTTCACAGACACCAGCCGCACTAATAGGAGGCTTAGCACAGCTAGCTTCTTTTCTTCACAGACTCCAGCCACACTAATAGGAAGCTTAGCACGGCTAGCTCCTCTTCTTCACAGACACTAGTCGCACTAATAGGAGGCTTAACACGGATAGCTCCTCTTCTTCACAGACACCAGCCACACTTATTGGAGGTTTAGCACAGCTAGCTCCTCTTCTTCACAGACACCAACCGCACTAATAGGAGGCTTAGCACAGCTAGCTCCTCTTCTTCACAGACACCAGCCACACTAATAGGAGGCTTAGCAAGGCTAGCTCCTCTTCTTCACAGAGAACAGCCACACTTATAGGAGGCTTAGCATGGCTAGCTCCTCTTCTTCATAGACAACAGCTACACTAATAGGAGGCTTAGCAAGGCTAGCTCCTCTTCTTCACAGAGAACAGCCACACTAATAGGAGGCTTAGCCCAGCTAGCTCCTCTTCTTCACAGACACCAGCCTCACTAATAGGAGGCTTAGCACAGCTAGCTCCTCTTCTTCACAGATACCAGCCTCACTAATAGGAGGCTTAGCACAGCTAGCACCTCTTCTTCACAGACACCATACACACTAATAGGAAGCTTAGCACGGCTAGCTCCTCTTCTTCACAGACACTAGTCGCACTAATAGGAGGCTTAGCACGGGTAGCTCCTCTTCTTCACAGACACCAGCCACACTAATAGGAGTCTTAACATGGCTAGCTTTTTTTCTTTTCAGACACCAGCCTCACTAATAGGAGGCTTAGTACAGCTAGCTCCTCTTCTTCACAGACAACAGCTTCACTAATAGGAGGCTTTGGGCGGCTAGCTCCTCTTCTTCACGTACACTAGTCGCACTAAAGAGAGGCTTAGCACAGCTAGCTCCTCTTCTTCACAGATACCAGCCTCACTAATAGGAGGCTTAGCATGGCTAGCTCCTCTTCTTCACAGACATCAGTAGCACTAATAGGAGGCTTAGCATGGCTAGCTCCTCTTCTTCACAGACACTAGTGGCACTAATAGGAAGCATAGGGTGGCGAGCTCCTCTTCTTCACAGACACCAGCCGCACTAATAGGAGGCTTAGCACAGCTAGCACCTCTTCTTCACAGACACCATCCACACTAATAGGAGGCTTAGCACAGCTAGCTTCTTTTCTTCACAGACACCAGTCACACTAATAGGAAGCTTAGCACGGCTAGCTCCTCTTCTTCACAGACACTAGTCGCACTAATAGGAGGCTTAGCACGGGTAGCTCCTCTTCTTCACAGACACCAGCCACACTAATAGGAGGCTTAGCACGGCTAGCTCCTCTTCTTCACAGACACCAACCGCACTAATAGGAGGCTTAGCACAGCTAGCTCCTCTTCTTCACAGACACCAACCGCACTAATAGGAGGCTTAGCACAGCTAGCTCCTCTTCTTCACAGACACCAACCACACTAATAGGAGGCTTAGCACAGCTAGCTCCTCTTCTTCACAGACACCAGCCACACTAATATTAGGCTTAGCAAGGCTAGCTCCTCTTCTTCACAGACAACAGCCAAACTAATAGGAGGCTTAGCACGGCTAGCTCCTCTTCTTCACAGACATCAGTGGCACTAATAGGAGGCTTAGGGCGCCTAGCTCCTCTTCTTCACAGACACCAGCCGCACTAATAGGAGGCTTAGCACAGCAAGCTTCTTTTCTTCACAGACTCCAGCCACACTAATAGGAAGCTTAGCACGGCTAGCTCCTCTTCTTCACAGACACTAGTCGCACTAATAGGAGGCTTAACACGGATAGCTCCTCTTCTTCACAGACACCAGCCACACTAATTGGAGGTTTAGCACAGCTAGCTCCTCTTCTTCACAGACACCAACCGCACTAATAGGAGGCTTAGCACAGCTAGCTCCTCTTCTTCACAGACACCAACCGCACTAATAGGAGACTTAGCACAGCTAGCTCCTCTTCTTCACAGACACCAGCCACACTAATAGGAGGCTTAGCAAGGCTAGCTCCTCTTCTTCACAGAGAACAGCCACACTAATAGGAGGCTTAGCATGGCTAGCTCCTCTTCTTCATAGACAACAGCTGCACTTATAGGAGGCTTAGCACAGCTAGCTCCTCTTCTTCACAGACACCAGCTGCACTAATAGAAGGCTTAGCAAGGCTAGCTCCTCTTCTTCACAGAGAACAGCCACACTAATAGGAGGTTTAGCATGGCTAGCTCCTCTTCTTCACAGACACCAACCGCACTAATAGGAGGCTTAGCACAGCTAGCTTCTCTTCTTCACAGACACCAGCCTCACTAATAGGAGGCTTAGCACAGCTAGCTCCTCTTCTTCACAGATACCAGCCTCACTAATAGGAGGCTTAGCACAGCTAGCACCTCTTCTTCACAGACACCATACACACTAATAGGAAGCTTAGCACGGCTAGCTCCTCTTCTTCACAGACACTAGTCGCACTAATAGGAGGCTTAGCACGGGTAGCTCCTCTTCTTCACAGACACCAGCCACACTAATAGGAGTCTTAACATGGCTAGCTTTTTTTCTTTTCAGACACCAGCCTCACTAATAGGAGGCTTAGTACAGCTAGCTCCTCTTCTTCACAGACAACAGCTTCACTAATAGGAGGCTTTGGGCGGCTAGCTCCTCTTCTTCACGTACACTAGTCGCACTAAAGAGAGGCTTAGCACAGCTAGCTCCTCTTCTTCACAGATACCAGCCTCACTAATAGGAGGCTTAGCATGGCTAGCTCCTCTTCTTCACAGACATCAGTAGCACTAATAGGAGGCTTAGCATGGCTAGCTCCTCTTCTTCACAGACACTAGTGGCACTAATAGGAAGCATAGGGTGGCGAGCTCCTCTTCTTCACAGACACCAGCCGCACTAATAGGAGGCTTAGCACAGCTAGCACCTCTTCTTCACAGACACCATCCACACTAATAGGAGGCTTAGCACAGCTAGCTTCTTTTCTTCACAGACACCAGTCACACTAATAGGAAGCTTAGCACGGCTAGCTCCTCTTCTTCACAGACACTAGTCGCACTAATAGGAGGCTTAGCACGGGTAGCTCCTCTTCTTCACAGACTCCAGCCACACTAATAGGAGGCTTAGCACGGCTAGCTCCTCTTCTTCACAGACACCAACCGCACTAATAGGAGGCTTAGCACAGCTAGCTCCTCTTCTTCACAGACACCAACCGCACTAATAGGAGGCTTAGCACAGCTAGCTCCTCTTCTTCACAGACACCAACCACACTAATAGGAGGCTTAGCACAGCTAGCTCCTCTTCTTCACAGACACCAGCCACACTAATATTAGGCTTAGCAAGGCTAGCTCCTCTTCTTCACAGACAACAGCCAAACTAATAGGAGGCTTAGCACGGCTAGCTCCTCTTCTTCACAGACATCAGTGGCACTAATAGGAGGCTTAGGGCGCCTAGCTCCTCTTCTTCACAGACACCAGCCGCACTAATAGGAGGCTTAGCACAGCAAGCTTCTTTTCTTCACAGACTCCAGCCACACTAATAGGAAGCTTAGCACGGCTAGCTCCTCTTCTTCACAGACACTAGTCGCACTAATAGGAGGCTTAACACGGATAGCTCCTCTTCTTCACAGACACCAGCCACACTAATTGGAGGTTTAGCACAGCTAGCTCCTCTTCTTCACAGACACCAACCGCACTAATAGGAGGCTTAGCACAGCTAGCTCCTCTTCTTCACAGACACCAACCGCACTAATAGGAGACTTAGCACAGCTAGCTCCTCTTCTTCACAGACACCAGCCACACTAATAGGAGGCTTAGCAAGGCTAGCTCCTCTTCTTCACAGAGAACAGCCACACTAATAGGAGGCTTAGCATGGCTAGCTCCTCTTCTTCATAGACAACAGCTGCACTTATAGGAGGCTTAGCACAGCTAGCTCCTCTTCTTCACAGACACCAGCTGCACTAATAGAAGGCTTAGCAAGGCTAGCTCCTCTTCTTCACAGAGAACAGCCACACTAATAGGAGGTTTAGCATGGCTAGCTCCTCTTCTTCACAGACACCAACCGCACTAATAGGAGGCTTAGCACAGCTAGCTTCTCTTCTTCACAGACACCAACCGCACTAATAGGAGGCTTAGCACAGCTAGCTCCTCTTCTTCACAGACACCAACTGCACTAATAGGAGACTTAGCACAGCTAGCTCCTCTTCTTCACAGACACCAGCCACACTAATAGGAGGCTTAGCAAGGTTAGCGCCTCTTCTTCACAGAGAACAGCCACACTAATAGGAGGCTTAGCATGGCTAGCTCCTCTTCTTTATAGACAACAGCTGCACTTATAGGAGGCTTAGCACAGCTAGCTCCTCTTCTTCACAGACACCAAGCCGCACTTATTGGAGGCTTAGTACAGCTAGCTCCTCTTCTTCACAGACACCAGCCACACTAATAGGAGGCTTAGCAAGGCTAGCTCCTCTTCTTCACAGACACCAACCGCACTAATAGGAGGCTTAGCACAGCTAGCTCCTCTTCTTCACAGACACCAACCGCACTAATAGGAAGCTTATCAGAGCTAGCTCCTCTTCTTCACAGACACCAACCGCACTAATAGGAGACTTAGCACAGCTAGCTCCTCTTCTTCACAGAGAACAGCCACACTAATTGGAGGTTTAGCAAGGCTAGCTCCTCTTCTTCACAGACACCAACCGCACTAATAGGAGGCTTATCAGAGCTAGCTCCTCTTCTTCACAGACACCAGCCACACTAATAGGAGGCTTAGCAAGGTTAGCTCCTCTTCTTCACAGAGAACAGCCACACTAATAGGAGGCTTAGCACGGCTAGCTCCTCTTCTTCATAGACAACAGCTGCACTAATAGGAGGCTTAGCACAGCTAGCTCCTCTTCTTCACAGACAACCAGCCGCACTTATATGAGGCTTAGTACAGCTAGCTCCTCTTCTTCACAGACAACAGCTGCACTAATAGGAGGCTTAGCATGGCTAGCACCTCTTCTTCACAGACAACAGCTGCACTAATAGGAGGCTTAGCACAGCTAGCTACTCTTCTTCACAGACAACAGCTGCACTAATAGGAGGCTTTGGGTGGCTAGCTCCTCTTCTTCACAGACACCAGCCGCACTAATAGGAGGCTTAGCACAGCTAGCTCCTCTTCTTCACAGACAACAGCTGTGCTAATAGGAGGCTTAGGGCGGCTAGCTCCTCTTCTTCACAGACACCAGCTGTACTAAGAGGAGGCTTAGCACAGCTAGCTCCTCTTCTTCACAGAAAACAGCTGCGCTAATAGAAGGCTTAGGGTGGCTAGCTCCTCTTCTTCACAGACACCAACCGCACTAATTGGAGGCTTAGCACAGCTAGCTCCTCTTCTTCACAGACACCAACCGCACTAATAGGAGACTTAGCACAGCTAGCTCCTCTTCTTCACAGACACCAGCCACACTAATAGGAGGCTTAGCAAGGCTAGCTCCTCTTCTTCACAGAGAACAGCCACACTAATAGGAGGCTTAGCATGGCTAGCTCCTCTTCTTCATAGACAACAGCTGCACTTATAGGAGGCTTAGCACAGCTAGCTCCTCTTCTTCACAGACACCAGCTGCACTAATAGGAGGCTTAGCAAGGCTAGCCCCTCTTCTTCACAGAGAACAGCCACACTAATAGGAGGTTTAGCATGGCTAGCTCCTCTTCTTCACAGACACCAACCGCACTAATAGGAGGCTTAGCACAGCTAGCTCCTCTTCTTCACAGACACCAACCGCACTAATAGGAGGCTTAGCACAGCTAGCTCCTCTTCTTCACAGACACCAACCGCACTAATAGGAGACTTAGCACAGCTAGCTCCTCTTCTTCACAGACAACCAGCCGCACTTATATGAGGCTTAGTACAGCTAGCTCCTCTTCTTCACAGACAACAGCTGCACTAATAGGAGGCTTAGCATGGCTAGCACCTCTTCTTCACAGACAACAGCTGCACTAATAGGAGGCTTAGCACAGCTAGCTCCTCTTCTTCACAGACACCAGTCGCACTAATAGGAGGCTTAGCACAGCTAGCTACTCTTCTTCACAGACAACAGCTGCACTAATAGGAGGCTTTGGGTGGCTAGCTCCTCTTCTTCACAGACACCAACCGCACTAATAGGAGACTTAGCACAGCTAGCTCCTCTTCTTCACAGACACCAGCCACACTAATAGGAGGCTTAGCAAGGTTAGCTCCTCTTCTTCACAGAGAACAGCCACACTAATAGGAGGCTTAGCACAGCTAGCTCCTCTTCTTCACAGACACCAACCGCACTAATAGGAGACTTAGCACAGCTAGCTCCTCTTCTTCACAGACACCAACCGCACTAATACGAGGCTTAGCACAGCTAGCTCCTTTTCTTCACAGACACCAATTGCACTAATAGGAGGCTTAGCACAGCTAGCTCCTCTTCTTCACAGACACCAACCGCACTAATAGGTGACTTAGCACAGCTAGCTCCTCTTCTTCACAGACACCAGCCACACTAATAGGAGGTTTAGCAAGGCTAGCTCCTCTTCTTCACAAACAACAGCCAAACTAATAGGAGGCTTAGCATGGCTAGCTCCTCTTTTTCAAAGACACCAGTGGTACTAATAGGAGGCTTAGGGCGGCTAGCTCCTCTTCTTCACAGACACCAGCCGCACTGATAGGAGGCTTAGCACAGCTAGCTTCTTTTTTTCACAGACACCAGCCAAACTAATAGGAAGCTTTGCACGGCTAGCTCCTCTTCTTCACAGACACTAGTCGCACTAATAGGAGGCTTAGCACGGGTAGCTCCTCTTCTTCACAGACACCAACCACACTAATAGGAGGCTTAGCACGGCTAGCTCCTCTTCTTCATAGACACCAACCGCACTAATAGGAGGCTTAGCACAGCTATCTCCTCTTCTTCACAGACACCAACCGCACTAATAGGAGGCTTAGCACAGCTAGATCCTCTTCTTCACAGACACCAACCGCACTAATAGGAGACTTAGCACAGCTAGCTTCCTTTCTTCACAGACACCAGCCACACTAATAGGAAGCTTAGCACGGCTAGCTCCTCTTCTTCACAGACACCAACCGCACTAATAGGAGGCTTAGCACAGCTAGATCCTCTTCTTTACAGACATCAACCGCACTAATAGGAGACTTAGAACAGCTAGCTTCCTTTCTTCACAGACACCAGCCACACTAATAGGAAGCTTAGCACGGCTAGCTCCTCTTCTTCACAGACACTAGTCTCACTAATAGGAGGCTTAGCACGGGTAGCTCCTCTTCTTCACAGACACCAGCCACACTAATAGTAGGCTTAGCATGGCTAGCTCCTCTTTTTCACAGACACCAAACGCACTAATAGGAGGCTTAGCACAGCTAGCTCCTCTTCTTCACAGACACCAAGCGCACTAATAGGAGTCTTAGCACAGCTAGCTCCTCTTCTTTACAGACACCAACCACACTAATAGGAGGCTTAGCACAGCTAGCTCCTCTTCTTCACAGACAACCAGCCGCACTTATATGAGGCTTAGTACAGCTAGCTCCTCTTCTTCACAGACAACAGCTGCACTAATAGGAGGCTTAGCATGGCTAGCACCTCTTCTTCACAGACAACAGCTGCACTAATAGGAGGCTTAGCACAGCTAGCTCCTCTTCTTCACAGACACCAGTCGCACTAATAGGAGGCTTAGCACAGCTAGCTACTCTTCTTCACAGACAACAGCTGCACTAATAGGAGGCTTTGGGTGGCTAGCTCCTCTTCTTCACAGACACCAACCGCACTAATAGGAGACTTAGCACAGCTAGCTCCTCTTCTTCACAGACACCAGCCACACTAATAGGAGGCTTAGCAAGGTTAGCTCCTCTTCTTCACAGAGAACAGCCACACTAATAGGAGGCTTAGCACAGCTAGCTCCTCTTCTTCACAGACACCAACCGCACTAATAGGAGACTTAGCACAGCTAGCTCCTCTTCTTCACAGACACCAACCGCACTAATACGAGGCTTAGCACAGCTAGCTCCTTTTCTTCACAGACACCAATTGCACTAATAGGAGGCTTAGCACAGCTAGCTCCTCTTCTTCACAGACACCAACCGCACTAATAGGTGACTTAGCACAGCTAGCTCCTCTTCTTCACAGACACCAGCCACACTAATAGGAGGTTTAGCAAGGCTAGCTCCTCTTCTTCACAAACAACAGCCAAACTAATAGGAGGCTTAGCATGGCTAGCTCCTCTTTTTCAAAGACACCAGTGGTACTAATAGGAGGCTTAGGGCGGCTAGCTCCTCTTCTTCACAGACACCAGCCGCACTGATAGGAGGCTTAGCACAGCTAGCTTCTTTTCTTCACAGACACCAGCCAAACTAATAGGAAGCTTTGCACGGCTAGCTCCTCTTCTTCACAGACACTAGTCGCACTAATAGGAGGCTTAGCACGGGTAGCTCCTCTTCTTCACAGACACCAACCACACTAATAGGAGGCTTAGCACGGCTAGCTCCTCTTCTTCATAGACACCAACCGCACTAATAGGAGGCTTAGCACAGCTATCTCCTCTTCTTCACAGACACCAACCGCACTAATAGGAGGCTTAGCACAGCTAGATCCTCTTCTTCACAGACACCAACCGCACTAATAGGAGACTTAGCACAGCTAGCTTCCTTTCTTCACAGACACCAGCCACACTAATAGGAAGCTTAGCACGGCTAGCTCCTCTTCTTCACAGACACCAACCGCACTAATAGGAGGCTTAGCACAGCTAGATCCTCTTCTTTACAGACATCAACCGCACTAATAGGAGACTTAGAACAGCTAGCTTCCTTTCTTCACAGACACCAGCCACACTAATAGGAAGCTTAGCACGGCTAGCTCCTCTTCTTCACAGACACTAGTCTCACTAATAGGAGGCTTAGCACGGGTAGCTCCTCTTCTTCACAGACACCAGCCACACTAATAGTAGGCTTAGCATGGCTAGCTCCTCTTTTTCACAGACACCAAACGCACTAATAGGAGGCTTAGCACAGCTAGCTCCTCTTCTTCACAGACACCAAGCGCACTAATAGGAGTCTTAGCACAGCTAGCTCCTCTTCTTTACAGACACCAACCACACTAATAGGAGGCTTAGCACAGCTAGCTCTTCTTCTTCACAGACACCAGCCACACTAATATTAGGCTTAGCAAGGCTAGCTCCTCTTCTTCACAGACAACATCCAAACTAATAGGAGGCTTAGCACGGCTAGCTCCTCTTCTTCACAGACATCAGTGGCACTAATAGGAGGCTTAGGGCGCCTAGCTCCTCTTCTTCACAGACACCAGCCGCACTAATAGGAGGCTTAGCACAGCTAGCTTCTTTTCTTCACAGACACCAGCCACACTAATAGGAAGCTTAGCACGGCTAGCTCCTCTTCTTCACAGACACTAGTCGCACTAATAGGAAGCTTAGGGCGCCTAGCTCCTCTTCTTCACAGACACCAGCCGCACTAATAGGAGGCTTAGCACAGCTAGCTTCTTTTCTTCACAGACACCAGCCACACTAATAGGAAGCTTAGCACGGCTAGCTCCTCTTCTTCACAGACACCAGCCACACTAATTGGAGGTTTAGCATGGCTAGCTCCTCTTCTTCACAGACAGCAAATGCACTAATAGGAGGCTTAGCACAGCTAGCTCCTCTTCTTCACAGACACCAACCGCACTAATAGGAGGCTTAGCACAGCTAGCTCCTCTTCTTCACAGACACCAACCGCACTAATAGGAGACTTAGCACAGCTAGCTCCTCTTCTTCACAGACACCAGCCACACTAATAGGAGGCTTAGCAAGGCTAGCTCCTCTTCTTCACAGAGAACAGCCACACTAATAGGAGGCTTAGCATGGCTAGTTACTCTTCTTCATGGACAACAGCTGCACTTATAGGAGGCTTAGCACAGCTAGCTCCTCTTCTTCACAGACACCAGCTGCACTAATAGGAGGCTTAGCAAGGCTAGCTCCTCTTCTTCACAGAGAACAGCCACACTAATAGGAGGTTTAGCATGGCTAGCTCCTCTTCTTCACAGACATTAGCCGCACTAATAGGAGGCTTAGCACAGCTAGCTTCTCTTCTTCACAGACACCAACCGCACTAATAGGAGGCTTAGCACAGCTAGCTCCTATTCTTCTTAGACACCAACCGCACTAATAGGAGACTTAGCACAGCTAGCTCCTCTTCTTCACAGACACCAGCCACACTAATAGGAGGCTTAGCAAGGTTAGCTCCTCTTCTTCACAGAGAACAGCCACACTAATAGGAGGCTTAGCACGGCTAGCTCCTCTTCTTCATAGACAACAGCTGCACTTATAGGAGGCTTAGCACAGCTAGCTCCTCTTCTTCACAGACACCAAGCCGCACTTATTGGAGGCTTAGTACAGCTAGCTCCTCTTCTTCACAGACACCAGCCACACTAATAGGAGGCTTAGCAAGGCTAGCTCCTCTTCTTCACAGACACCAACCGCACTAATAGGAGGATTAGCACAGCTAGCTCCTCTTCTTCACAGACACCAACCGCACTAATAGGAAGCTTATCAGAGCTTGCTCTTCTTCTTCACAGACACCAACCGCACTAATAGGAGACTTAGCACAGCTAGCTCCTCTTCTTCACAGAGAACAGCCACACTAATAGGAGGTTTAGCAAGGCTAGCTCCTCTTCTTCACAGACACCAGCCACACTAATAGGAGGCTTAGCAAGGCTAGCTACTCTTCTTCACAGACACCAACCACACTAATAGGAGGCTTAGCACAGCTAGCTCCTCTTCTTCACAGAGAACAGCCACACTAATAGGAGGATTAGCAAGGCTAGCTCCTCTTCTTCACAGACACCAACCGCACTAATAGGAGGCTTAGCACAGCTAGCTCCTCTTCTTCACAGACAACAACCGCACTAATAGGAGGCTTATCAGAGCTAGCTCCTCTTCTTCACAGACACCAGCCACACTAATAGGAGGCTTAGCAAGGTTAGCTCCTCTTCTTCACAGAGAACAGCCACACTAATAGGAGGCTTAGCACGGCTAGCTCCTCTTCTTCATAGACAACAGCTGCACTAATAGGAGGCTTAGCACAGCTAGCTCCTCTTCTTCACAGACAACCAGCCGCACTTATATGAGGCTTAGTACAGCTAGCTCCTCTTCTTCACAGACAACAGCTGCACTAATATGAGGCTTAGCATGGCTAGCACCTCTTCTTCACAGACAACAGCTGCACTAATAGGAGGCTTAGCACAGCTAGCTCCTCTTCTTCACAGACACCAGCCGCACTAATAGGAGGCTTAGCACAGCTAGCTACTCTTTTTCACAGACAACAGCTGCACTAATAGGAGGCTTAGCACAGCTAGCTCCTCTTCTTCACAGACACCAGCTGCACTAATAGGAGGCTTAGCACAGCTAGCTCCTCTTCTTCACAGACAACAGCTGTGCTAATAGGAGGCTTAGGGTGGCTAGCTCCTCTTCTTCACAGACACCAACCGCACTAATAGGAGGCTTAGCACAGCTAGCTCCTCTTCTTCACAGACACCAACCGCACTAATAGGAGACTTAGCACAGCTAGCTCCTCTTCTTCACAGACACCAGCCACACTAATAGGAGGCTTAGCAAGGTTAGCTCCTCTTCTTCACAGAGAACAGCCACACTAATAGGAGGCTTAGCACGGCTAGCTCCTCTTCTTCATAGACAACAGCTGCACTTATAGGAGGCTTAACACAGCTAGCTCCTCTTCTTCACAGACACCAAGCCGCACTTATTGGAGGCTTAGTACAGCTAGCTCCTCTTCTTCACAGACACCAGCTGCACTAATAGGAGGCATAGCAAGGCTAGCTCCTCTTCTTCACAGACACCAACCGCACTAATAGGAGGCTTAGCACAGCTAGCTCCTCTTCTTCACAGACCCCAACCGCACTAATAGAAGGCTTAGCAGAGCTAGCTCCTCTTCTTCACAGACACCAACCGCACTAATAGGAGACTTAGCACAGCTAGCTCCTCTTCTTCACAGACACCAGCCACACTAATAGGAGGCTTAGCAAGGTTAGCTCCTCTTCTTCACAGAGAACAGCCACACTAATAGGAGGCTTAGCACGGCTAGCTCCTCTTCTTCATAGACAACAGCTGCACTAATAGGAGGCTTAGCACAGCTAGCTCCTCTTCTTCACAGACAACCAGCCGCACTTATAGGAGGCTTAGTACAGCTAGCTCCTCTTCTTCACAGACAACAGCTGCACTAATAGGAGGCTTAGCATGGCTAGCACCTCTTCTTCACAGACACCAACCACTCTAATAAGAGGCTTAGCACAGCTAGCTCCTCTTCTTCACAGACACCAGCCGCACTAATAGGAGGCTTAGCACAGCTAGCTACTCTTCTTCACAGACAACAGCTGCACTAATAGGAGGCTTAGGGTGGCTAGCTCCTCTTCTTCACAGACACCAGCCACACTAATAGGAGGCTTAGCACAGCTAGCTCCTCTTTTTCACAGACAACAGCTGCGCTAATAGGAGGCTTAGGGCGGCTAGCTCCTCTTCTTCACAGACACCAGCTGTACTAATAGGAGGCTTAGCACAGCTAGCTCCTCTTCTTCACAGACAACAGCTGCGCTAATAGAAGGCTTAGGGCGGCTAGCACCTCTTCTTCACAGACACTAGCCGCACTAATAGGAGGCTTAGCATGGCTAGCTCATCTTCTTCACAGTCAACAGCTGCACTTATAGGAGGCTTAGCACAGCTAGCTCCTCTTCTTCACAGACACCAGCCTCACTAATAGGAGGCTTAGCACAGCTAGCTCCTCTTCTTCACAGACACCAGCCGCACTAATAGGAGGCTTACCACAGCTAGCTCCTCTTCTTCACAGACAAAAGCTGCGCTAATAGGAGGCTTAGGGCGGCTAGCTCCTCTTCTTCACAGACACCAGCCGCACTAATAGGAGGCTTAGCACAGCTAGCTCCTCTACTTCACAGACAACAGCTGCGCTAATAGGAGTCTTAGGGCGGCTAGCACCTCTTCTTCACAGACAATATCCGCACTAATAGGATGATTAGCATGGCTAGCTCGTCTTCTTCACAGTCAACAGCTGCATTAATAGGAGGCTTAGCACAGCTAGCTCCTCTTCTTCAAAGACACCAGCCTCACTAATAGGAGGCTTAGCACAGCTAGTTCCTTTTCTTCACAGACACCAGCCACACTAATAGGAGTCTTAACATGGCTAGCTCCTCTTCTTTTCAGACACCAGCCTCACTAATAGGAGGCTTATTGTGGCTAGCTCCTCTTCTTCACAGACAACACCTGCACTAATAGGAGGCTTAGGGCGGCTAGCTCCTCTTCTTCACATACACTAGTCGCACTAATAGGAGGCTTAGCACAGCTAGCTCCTCTTCTTCACAGATACTAGCCTCACTAATAGGAGGCTTAGCATGGCTAGCTCGTCTTCTTCACAGACACCAGCCTCACTAATAGGAGGCTTAGCACAGCTAGCACCTCTTCTTCACAGACACCAGCCTCACTAATAGGAGGCTTAGCACAACTAGCACCTCTTCTTCACAGACACCAGCCTCACTAATAGGAGACTTAGAACAGCTAGCTTCCTTTCTTCACAGACACCAGCCACACTAATAGGAAGCTTAGCACGGCTAGCTCCTCTTCTTCACAGACACTAGTCTCACTAATAGGAGGCTTAGCACGGGTAGCTCCTCTTCTTCACAGACACCAGCCTCACTAATAGGAGGCTTAGCACAACTAGCACCTCTTCTTCACAGACACCAACCGCACTAATAGGAGACTTAGAACAGCTAGCTTCCTTTCTTCACAGACACCAGCCACACTAATAGGAAGCTTAGCACGGCTAGCTCCTCTTCTTCACAGACACTAGTCACACTAATAGGAGGCTTAGCACGGGTAGCTCCTCTTCTTCACAGACACCAGCCACACTAATAGGAGGCTTAGCATGGCTAGCTCCTCTTTTTCACAGACACCAAACGCACTAATAGGAGGCTTAGCACAGCTAGCTCCTCTTCTTCACAGACACCAAGCAAACTAATAGGAGGCTTAGCACAGCTAGCTCCTCTTCTTTACAGACACCAGCCACACTAATAGGAGGCTTAGCAAGGTTAGCTCCTCTTCTTCACAGAGAACAGCCACACTAATAGGAGGCTTAGCACGGCTAGCTCCTCTTCTTCATAGACAACAGCTGCACTAATAGGAGGCTTAGCACAGCTAGCTCCTCTTCTTCACAGACAACCAGCCGCACTTATAGGAGGCTTAGTACAGCTAGCTCCTCTTCTTCACAGACAACAGCTGCACTAATAGGAGGCTTAGCATGGCTAGCACCTCTTCTTCACAGACACCAACCACTCTAATAGGAGGCTTAGCACAGCTAGCTCCTCTTCTTCACAGACACCAGCCGCACTAATAGGAGGCTTAGCACAGCTAGCTACTCTTCTTCACAGACAACAGCTGCACTAATAGTAGGCTTAGGGTGGCTAGCTCCTCTTCTTCACAGACACCAGCCACACTAATAGGAGGCTTAGCACAGCTAGCTCCTCTTTTTCACAGATGTTACGGTTACCCTTAGTCTCGCTGAGAGATGGACCGCTTAGTAGCCTGGATCCCTATTGCTAAAGAGGGGAGAAGCTGCTTTCCATAGTATTCTATATGAGTCTCGCAAATATAGAATAATCTCCCTTAGCTGTAGTACAGCTAGGATACCCTTCTGCCCACAAAAACGAGTCAACGCTGCGATTGAGGGTCAAACAAGAACTCAGCACTGGGATGCCCAGCCTGCTTTTTATTAAGGTTACATGCACACAGGGCACTCCCAGGGGGAGAGGGGGGGAAGCACAAAATCCCCCATCACACATTTAGATAGAGAGCACTGTCCTTTGACAGGCCACAATAGGATTACAGTACTTAAGATAACAAGTTTACAAGTTCATCTTATCAATTAGCAGTCTGGCTCCAGAGGTGATTAGACAATGGGATTGGTTATCCCTAAACTTAGAGCTGAGGCCAGCAAAAATGTGTATTTAGGCAATAGTTTCTAAAAGCTGAAAAAAAAGAGTTAACTCTTTATGAAATGATACTTGTTACGGTTTTCTTGGAGCCCTTCTTAGGCGCTGGCTTGCTGGTTCAGGCATTGCTGCTGGGAAATAAGCTCTTCACAACAAAATAACTAATGCTTCTGTAACAGTGCTCCCTTTCTGTGGAACACTCTGGCAGACACGGTCTGACCCCTTTTCGGGGCAGACTAAGGCTGTCCAGACCGCTGGTTATGCAGGGCTGAGGTCTGTTTGTCTGGACAACCCGTCGGCGTTGCCATTCTGTTTCCCAGGTCTGTAAGTAATGGTGAAATTGAAGGGTTGCAACGATAAGCTCCAACGTAATAGCCTGCCGTTATCTCCAGAGACCCGGTTCAGCCACACCAACGGGTTATGGTCGGTGACCAGAGTGAACTCCTGACCATATAAATAGGGAGTCAATTTCTTTAATGCCCACACCAAAGCCAAACACTCCTTTTCGACCGCTGCATAGCTGACTTCGCGGGGCAGGAGCTTCCGGCTGATGTAGGCAACTGGATGCTCCCCTCCATCTTCGCCTACTTGGCTGAGGACAGCTCCCAGCCCGAACATGGAAGCGTCTGTATGGACGATAAAACGTTTGTTAAGGGCTGGGGCCGCCAAGACAGGAGCGTTAATTAGAGCATTTTTGAGAGCCTGGAAAGCCGTTTCACAGTGGGGAGACCACAGGACCTGTCGAGGTAAGTTCTTCTTGGTCAAGTCAGTCAGGGGTTTGGCAAGTGTGCTGTAGTCTGGTACGAACCGTCTATAGTACCCTGCCGTGCCCAGGAAGGCTAGGACCTGAGTCTTAGTGATGGGGGTGGGCCAATTGGCGACAGCTTCTATTTTGGCCGGCTCTGGTCGCTGCTTTCCACACCCCACCCGGTGACCCAGGTACTGTACCTCGGCCATCCCAAAGTGGCATTTTTCTGGCTTCAGAGTCAGGCCAGCAGCCCGGATCTGATCCAGAACCATTCCCACATGAGCTAAGTGGTCCTCCCAGGACTCACTGTGGATCGCTATGTCGTCCAGGTAGGCGCAAGCAAAACTCTGGAAGCCATCCAGGAGCCTATCCACCAAGCGCTGGAATGTAGCTGGGGCATTCTTCATCCCAAACGGCATTACCCTAAACTGATATAAGCCGAATGGGGTGATGAATGCCGACTTGGGGATAGCCTCCGGGGCCAGGGGAATCTGCCAGTAACCTTTGCAGAGGTCAATAGTGGTCAGGTAATTTCCCCTGGCTATACGATCGAGTAGCTCGTCTACCCTGGGCATAGGGTAAGCGTCCGTCACGGTATTTTCATTGAGCCTCCGATAGTCTACACAGAACCGGGTGGTCCCATCTTTCTTGGGCACCAAGACAACTGGGGAGGCCCATGGACTATCGGAGGGCTCAATTACCCTGAGCTGGAGCATCTCATCGATCTCCTTCTTCATTCCTGTCCTAACTGCTTCGGGGATTCGGTACGGAGCCTGGCGCAAGGGAGCTTGTCCCGGAGTATCTACCTGGTGGGTGGTTAAAGTAGTGTACCCTGGCTTCGGGGAGAAGGTGAGGTGTTTGGACTGGAGGAGTTGGTTGAGCTGCTCCCTTTCAGTGGGGCTAAGTCGGTCCCCTATCTGAACCTGCGCCACTATACCTGTGGGGAGACTCTTTTCTAATAGGTCTGGAATGGGTAAACTGTCGGGGTCTTCCTGAGGGGAACAACATACGGCCGTCACGTTCTCTGGTCGCTCAAAATATTCCTTGAGCATGTTTACATGGAATGTCTTTCTAAGATTGTTGTCATGGCAGCTAGCTATCACATAAGTGGTGTCTCCCCTTTTCTCTACGATCTGGTAGGGACCCTGCCAGGACGCCTGCAATTTGTCTGTCTTCACCGGCTTAAGTACTAACACCTTTTGTCCTATGGTGAAGATTCTCTTTCGGGCCCCCCGATCGTACCATACTTTCTGTCTTCTCTGGGCCAACTGGAGATTAGCCCGCACGGATTTGGCTAATTGCTCCATTCGGTCCCTGAGTTCCAGCACGTATGGCACAATGGGGACACCGTCAGCCTCCATCTCTCCCTCCCAGTGCTCCCGGATCAGGTTTAGGGGTCCCCGTACCTTTCTTCCGTAGAGCAACTCGAAGGGAGAGAACCCTGTCGTTTCCTGGGGCACCTCCCGATAAGCAAATAGGAGGTGCGGCAGGAAGCGTTCCCAGTCTCGGTATTCCTGAGTGAACGTCTTGAGCATTTGCTTGAGGGTCCCATTGAACCTCTCACACAGCCCGTTCGTCTGGGGGTGGTATGGGGAGCTCAGGAGGGACTTAATTTTGCAAACCTGCCAGAGTTGTTGGGTTAATTCAGCCGTAAATTGGGTGCCTCGGTCGGATAGGATTTCTTTTGGAAATCCTACCCGGGAGAACACCTGTACTAGTGCATTCGCTACCGTATCCGCTTGTATGTTGGATAGGGCGACAGCCTCTGGGTACCTGGTAGCGTAGTCCACTACGGTAAGAATGTAGCGCTTACCGGAGGGACTAGGGGTAGCCAGTGGTCCCACTAGGTCAATAGCAACCCGGCTGAAGGGTTCCTCTACAATGGGCATATTTACTAGCTGGGCTTTAGGGTGATCGCCTCGCCTTCCTACTCGTTGACACACATCGCAGGTGTTACAGTAAGTTCTAACGTCAGCGTGCACCCCTGGCCAAAAGAACGTGTGAGTAATGCGGTGTAGGGTACGGGTAACGGCTAGGTGGCCTGCTAAGGGGATGTCGTGGCCTATTTTGAGGATTTCTTGACGGTATTTGTGGGGCACTACCAGCTGTCGCCTACGCTGTCCCCTTTTCTCTGTCCAGCGGTATAGTTTCCCTTTTTCCCATAAGAATGTTTCGTTATCTGCCCCGCCCCCTCCGGTCTCTGCTCGTTCCCGGTACTTTTGTAAGGTCGGGTCAGTCTTAGACTCTGCCTCGAAAGCATCTGGGGTGTCCCAGGGTATGGGGCCTAACCTGTCAGGCAAGGTCGGGGTAGGTCTTACCTGTGTCTCCCGCACTGGTGAGAGCTCTCGCTCCGTCCGGGCTTGGGCCCGTGTAGTCACTGGGTCCGCCTCGTTGTTGCATACTGGAGCATAGGCAGAAGTCATGGGGCCCAAATCGTTGCCCAGTAGTACTTCGGCAGGTAAATTATCCATTAGGCCCACGTTCACAGCCCCCTTTCCCGCTCCCCAATCAAGATGCACTTTAGCTGTTGGAATTTTGTACACATCCCCCCCCGCCACTCTAACGGCCACAGTCTGTCCGGATCGCTTGTGCTCTGGCACCAAATGACTCTGTACCAGCGTGATAGTAGCCCCTGTGTCTCGCAATCCCTCGGTAGATCGCCCCTCGAGCCATACCCTCTGCCGATGGTGCTGGCGGTTATCTGAGGCAGCATATACAGGGTCTGCCTCGTGAAGCGGCCCCACATATCCCTCCATAGGGGCCTCTTGGTTAACACAGAGGGCCCGGGCCGGACGATAGGACCCAGAGGGGTAATTGTAATTCCTGGGTGTCTGGTGCGTATTAAGGGGGCAGCTAGCCATGAAATGCCCTGGTTGCTTGCATCGGTGGCAAGTCGGTCTGTGATGCTCAGAGCTGTTATTGGGTGGTCCTGAGTGTCGGACGGGCCCTGTGGGCACCGGGGCTCGGAATTCAGCACGAGGGGGTGCACGGTAAACCTCTCTGGGTTCGACCCGTGCTGGAGCTCGGTAGTTCATGGGTTCGTGAAGACGGGAGTCATAATGTTCATCGGCCAATTTGGCTGCTTCTTCTAAGGTAGAAGGCCGCCTGTCTCGCAGCCATTCCTTCCCTTGCTGTTCCATGCCATTATAAAAATGTTCTAAGAGAAACAATTGTAAAATTTCCTCCCCAGTCACCGCTTTACTTCCGCTCAGCCAGTGATTTGCCGCTCTCCGCATTCGGTGCGCCCATTCCATATGGGTATCGTTAGGCTTCTTTTCCGTGCCCCGAAACTGTCGGCGATACGTGTCCGGAGTTACAGCGTACCGTCGCAACAGTGTCTCCTTAACTAGCTCATACTGTGTCACTTCCTTAGCACCCAGAGTACGAAAGGCTTCCAGGGCTCGCCCGGATAGTTTCCCAGACAATATCGTGGGCCACTCTCTGTTGGGAATCTGGTGCAGGGCACATTGCCTTTCGAAGTCCGCCAAATATTCATCAATCCCTGTCTCGCTCTCTAGAAAGGGTCGAAATGCTGTATAGGGTATCTTGGGCCTCCCAGCATTTTCGACAGGGATGATTACCTGCGGGGCTACAGCATTGCGGTGTGCGTTCGCTAGGTTGAGTTCGTGGGCTCGAGTCTCTCGTATATCCTCGTCCGCCTCCGCCATCAACTGCTGTACCAATTCCATGGAGGGGTTCGGCCCGTATAATGAGAGCCTTTCCCGAACAATCCTGGTTTTTTCGTCACTAATCGTGGTCGGTGTTTCCACCATTGTGAAGCTCTGATCCAGTTCGTTCAATTCTGCGATCAGCTCTCTCCTCGGCCGGTTGCTGGTGTACCCCCCTCTGCTTTCAAGTAAATCCTTTAGGGTTGTACGCTTCAATTTTTCGTAAGCGCTCTCCATCCGTTCTGTACCTCTCCTAGGAAATCCAGGAAAATCCCGCCGCTGCCGCCAAATGTTACGGTTACCCTTAGTCTCGCTGAGAGATGGACCGCTTAGTAGCCTGGATCCCTATTGCTAAAGAGGGGAGAAGCTGCTTTCCATAGTATTCTATATGAGTCTCGCAAATATAGAATAATCTCCCTTAGCTGTAGTACAGCTAGGATACCCTTCTGCCCACAAAAACGAGTCAACGCTGCGATTGAGGGTCAAACAAGAACTCAGCACTGGGATGCCCAGCCTGCTTTTTATTAAGGTTACATGCACACAGGGCACTCCCAGGGGGAGAGGGGGGGGGAAGCACAAAATCCCCCATCACACATTTAGATAGAGAGCACTGTCCTTTGACAGGCCACAATAGGATTACAGTACTTAAGATAACAAGTTTACAAGTTCATCTTATCAATTAGCAGTCTGGCTCCAGAGGTGATTAGACAATGGGATTGGTTATCCCTAAACTTAGAGCTGAGGCCAGCAAAAATGTGTATTTAGGCAATAGTTTCTAAAAGCTGAAAAAAAAGAGTTAACTCTTTATGAAATGATACTTGTTACGGTTTTCTTGGAGCCCTTCTTAGGCGCTGGCTTGCTGGTTCAGGCATTGCTGCTGGGAAATAAGCTCTTCACAACAAAATAACTAATGCTTCTGTAACAACAGACAACAGCTGCGCTAATAGGAGGCTTAGGAGGCTTAGCACAGCTAGCTCCTCTTCTTCACAGACAACAGCTGCGCTAATAGAAGGCTTAGGGCGGCTAGCACCTCTTCTTCACAGACACTAGCCGCACTAATAGGAGGCTTAGCATGGCTAGCTCATCTTCTTCACAGTCAACAGCTGCACTTATAGGAGGCTTAGCACAGCTAGCTCCTCTTCTTCACAGACACCAGCCTCACTAATAGGAGGCTTAGCACAGCTAGCTCCTCTTCTTCACAGACACCAGCCGCACTAATAGGAGGCTTACCACAGCTAGCTCCTCTTCTTCACAGACAAAAGCTGTGCTAATAGGAGGCTTAGGGCGGCTAGCTCCTCTTCTTCATAGACAACAGCTGCACTAATAGGAGGCTTAGCACAGCTAGCTCCTCTTCTTCACAGACAACCAGCCGCACTTATAGGAGGCTTAGTACAGCTAGCTCCTCTTCTTCACAGACAACAGCTGCACTAATAGGAGGCTTAGCATGGCTAGCACCTCTTCTTCACAGACACCAACCACTCTAATAGGAGGCTTAGCACAGCTAGCTCCTCTTCTTCACAGACACCAGCCGCACTAATAGGAGGCTTAGCACAGCTAGCTACTTTTCTTCACAGACAACAGCTGCACTAATAGTAGGCTTAGGGTGGCTAGCTCCTCTTCTTCACAGACACCAGCCACACTAATAGGAGACTTAGCACAGCTAGCTCCTCTTTTTCACAGACAACAGCTGCGCTAATAGGAGGCTTAGGGCGGCTAGCTCCTCTTCTTCACAGACACCAGCTGTACTAATAGGAGGCTTAGCACAGCTAGCTCCTCTTCTTCACAGACAACAGCTGCGCTAATAGAAGGCTTAGGGCGGCTAGCACCTCTTCTTCACAGACACTAGCCGCACTAATAGGAGGCTTAGCATGGCTAGCTCATCTTCTTCACAGTCAACAGCTGCACTTATAGGAGGCTTAGCACAGCTAGCTCCTCTTCTTCACAGACACCAGCCTCACTAATAGGAGGCTTAGCACAGCTAGCTCCTCTTCTTCACAGACACCAGCCGCACTAATAGGAGGCTTACCACAGCTAGCTCCTCTTCTTCACAGACAAAAGCTGTGCTAATAGGAGGCTTAGGGCGGCTAGCTCCTCTTCTTCACAGACACCAGCCGCACTAATAGGAGGCTTAGCACAGCTAGCTCCTCTTCTTCACAGACAACCAGCCGCACTTATATGAGGCTTAGTACAGCTAGCTCCTCTTCTTCACAGACAACAGCTGCACTAATATGAGGCTTAGCATGGCTAGCACCTCTTCTTCACAGTCAACAGCTGCACTAATAGGAGGCTTAGCACAGCTAGCTCCTCTTCTTCACAGACACCAGCCGCACTAATAGGAGGCTTAGCACAGCTAGCTACTCTTTTTCACAGACAACAGCTGCACTAATAGGAGGCTTAGCACAGCTAGCTCCTCTTCTTCACAGACACCAGCTGCACTAATAGGAGGCTTAGCACAGCTAGCTCCTCTTCTTCACAGACAACAGCTGTGCTAATAGGAGGCTTAGGGTGGCTAGCTCCTCTTCTTCACAGACACCAACCGCACTAATAGGAGGCTTAGCACAGCTAGCTCCTCTTCTTCACAGACACCAACCGCACTAATAGGAGACTTAGCACAGCTAGCTCCTCTTCTTCACAGACACCAGCCACACTAATAGGAGGCTTAGCAAGGTTAGCTCCTCTTCTTCACAGAGAACAGCCACACTAATAGGAGGCTTAGCACGGCTAGCTCCTCTTCTTCATAGACAACAGCTGCACTTATAGGAGGCTTAACACAGCTAGCTCCTCTTCTTCACAGACACAAAACCGCACTTATTGGAGGCTTAGTACAGCTAGCTCCTCTTCTTCACAGACACCAGCTGCACTAATAGGAGGCATAGCAAGGCTAGCTCCTCTTCTTCACAGACACCAACCACACTTATAGGAGGCTTAGCACAGCTAGCTCCTCTTCTTCACAGAGAACAGCCACACTAATAGGAGGTTTAGCAAGGCTAGCTCCTCTTCTTCACAGACACCAACCGCACTAATAGGAGGCTTAGCACAGCTAGCTCCTCTTCTTCACAGACACCAACCGCACTAATAGAAGGCTTAGCAGGGCTAGCTCCTCTTCTTCACAGACACCAACCGCACTAATAGGAGACTTAGCACAGCTAGCTCCTCTTCTTCACAGACACCAGCCACACTAATAGGAGGCTTAGCAAGGTTAGCTCCTCTTCTTCACAGAGAACAGCCACACTAATAGGAGGCTTAGCACGGCTAGCTCCTCTTCTTCATAGACAACAGCTGCACTAATAGGAGGCTTAGCACAGCTAGCTCCTCTTCTTCACAGACAACCAGCCGCACTTATAGGAGGCTTAGTACAGCTAGCTCCTCTTCTTCACAGACAACAGCTGCACTAATAGGAGGCTTAGCATGGCTAGCACCTCTTCTTCACAGACACCAACCACTCTAATAGGAGGCTTAGCACAGCTAGCTCCTCTTCTTCACAGACACCAGCCGCACTAATAGGAGGCTTAGCACAGCTAGCTACTCTTCTTCACAGACAACAGCTGCACTAATAGGAGGCTTAGGGTGGCTAGCTCCTCTTCTTCACAGACACCAGCCACACTAATAGGAGGCTTAGCACAGCTAGCTCCTCTTTTTCACAGACAACAGCTGCGCTAATAGGAGGCTTAGGGCGGCTAGCTCCTCTTCTTCACAGACACCAGCTGTACTAATAGGAGGCTTAGCACAGCTAGCTCCTCTTCTTCACAGACAACAGCTGCGCTAATAGAAGGCTTAGGGCGGCTAGCACCTCTTCTTCACAGACACTAGCCGCACTAATAGGAGGCTTAGCATGGCTAGCTCATCTTCTTCACAGTCAACAGCTGCACTTATAGGAGGCTTAGCACAGCTAGCTCCTCTTCTTCACAGACACCAGCCTCACTAATAGGAGGCTTAGCACAGCTAGCTCCACTTCTTCACAGACACCAGCCGCACTAATAGGAGGCTTACCACAGCTAGCTCCTCTTCTTCACAGACAAAAGCTGCGCTAATAGGAGGCTTAGGGCGGCTAGCTCCTCTTCTTCACAGACACCAGCCGCACTAATAGGAGGCTTAGCACAGCTAGCTCCTCTACTTCACAGACAACAGCTGCGCTAATAGGAGTCTTAGGGCGGCTAGCACCTCTTCTTCACAGACACTATCCGCACTAATAGGATGATTAGCATGGCTAGCTCGTCTTCTTCACAGTCAACAGCTGCATTAATAGGAGGCTTAGCACAGCTAGCTCCTCTTCTTCAAAGACACCAGCCTCACTAATAGGAGGCTTAGCACAGCTAGTTCCTTTTCTTCACAGACACCAGCCACACTAATAGGAGTCTTAACATGGCTAGCTCCTCTTCTTTTCAGACACCAGCCTCACTAATAGGAGGCTTATTGTGGCTAGCTCCTCTTCTTCACAGACAACACCTGCACTAATAGGAGGCTTAGGGCGGCTAGCTCCTCTTCTTCACAGATACCAGCCTCACTAATAGGAGGCTTAGCATGGCTAGCTCGTCTTCTTCACAGACACCAGCCTCACTAATAGGAGGCTTAGCACAGCTAGCACCTCTTCTTCACAGATACCAGCCTCACTAATAGGAGGCTTAGCACAGCTAGCACCTCTTCTTCACAGACACCAGCCTCACTAATAGGAGGCTTAGCACAACTAGCACCTCTTCTTCACAGACACCAGCCTCACTAATAGGAGACTTAGAACAGCTAGCTTCCTTTCTTCACAGACACCAGCCACACTAATAGGAAGCTTAGCACAGCTAGCTCCTCTTCTTCACATACACTAGTCGCACTAATAGGAGGCTTAGCACAGCTAGCTCCTCTTCTTCACAGATACCAGCCTCACTAATAGGAGGCTTAGCATGGCTAGCTCGTCTTCTTCACAGACACCAGCCTCACTAATAGGAGGCTTAGCACAGCTAGCACCTCTTCTTCACAGACACCAGCCTCACTAATAGGAGGCTTAGCACAACTAGCACCTCTTCTTCACAGACACCAGCCTCACTAATAGGAGACTTAGAACAGCTAGCTTCCTTTCTTCACAGACACCAGCCACACTAATAGGAAGCTTAGCACGGCTAGCTCCTCTTCTTCACAGACACTAGTCTCACTAATAGGAGGCTTAGCACGGGTAGCTCCTCTTCTTCACAGACACCAGCCTCACTAATAGGAGGCTTAGCACAACTAGCACCTCTTCTTCACAGACACCAACCGCACTAATAGGAGACTTAGAATAGCTAGCTTCCTTTCTTCACAGACACCAGCCACACTAATAGGAAGCTTAGCACGGCTAGCTCCTCTTCTTCACAGACACTAGTCACACTAATAGGAGGCTTAGCACGGGTAGCTCCTCTTCTTCACAGACACCAGCCACACTAATAGGAGGCTTAGCATGGCTAGCTCCTCTTTTTCACAGACACCAAACGCACTAATAGGAGGCTTAGCACAGCTAGCTCCTCTTCTTCACAGACACCAAGCGAACTAATAGGAGGCTTAGCACAGCTAGCTCCTCTTCTTTACAGACACCAACCGCACTAATAGGAGACTTAGCACAGCTAGCTCCTCTTCTTCACAGACACCAGCCACACTAATAGGAGGCTTAGCAAGGTTAGCTCCTCTTCTTCACAGAGAACAGCCACACTAATAGGAGGCTTAGCACGGCTAGCTCCTCTTCTTCATAGACAACAGCTGCACTAATAGGAGGCTTAGCACAGCTAGCTCCTCTTCTTCACAGACAACCAGCCGCACTTATAGGAGGCTTAGTACAGCTAGCTCCTCTTCTTCACAGACAACAGCTGCACTAATAGGAGGCTTAGCATGGCTAGCACCTCTTCTTCACAGACACCAACCACTCTAATAGGAGGCTTAGCACAGCTAGCTCCTCTTCTTCACAGACACCAGCCGCACTAATAGGAGGCTTAGCACAGCTAGCTACTCTTCTTCACAGACAACAGCTGCACTAATAGTAGGCTTAGGGTGGCTAGCTCCTCTTCTTCACAGACACCAGCCACACTAATAGGAGGCTTAGCACAGCTAGCTCCTCTTTTTCACAGACAACAGCTGCGCTAATAGGAGGCTTAGGGCGGCTAGCTCCTCTTCTTCACAGACACCAGCTGTACTAATAGGAGGCTTAGCACAGCTAGCTCCTCTTCTTCACAGACAACAGCTGCGCTAATAGAAGGCTTAGGGCGGCTAGCACCTCTTCTTCACAGACACTAGCCGCACTAATAGGAGGCTTAGCATGGCTAGCTCATCTTCTTCACAGTCAACAGCTGCACTTATAGGAGGCTTAGCACAGCTAGCTCCTCTTCTTCACAGACACCAGCCTCACTAATAGGAGGCTTAGCACAGCTAGCTCCTCTTCTTCACAGACACCAGCCGCACTAATAGGAGGCTTACCACAGCTAGCTCCTCTTCTTCACAGACAAAAGCTGTGCTAATAGGAGGCTTAGGGCGGCTAGCTCCTCTTCTTCACAGACACCAGCCGCACTAATAGGAGGCTTAGCACAGCTAGCTCCTCTACTTCACAGACAACAGCTGCTCTAATAGGAGTCTTAGGGCGGCTAGCACCTCTTCTTCACAGACACTATCCGCACTAATAGGATGATTAGCATGGCTAGCTCGTCTTCTTCACAGTCAACAGCTGCATTAATAGGAGGCTTAGCACAGCTAGCTCCTCTTCTTCAAAGACACCAGCCTCACTAATAGGAGGCTTAGCACAGCTAGTTCCTTTTCTTCACAGACACCAGCCACACTAATAGGAGTCTTAACATGGCTAGCTCCTCTTCTTTTCAGACACCAGCCTCACTAATAGGAGGCTTATTGTGGCTAGCTCCTCTTCTTCACAGACAACACCTGCACTAATAGGAGGCTTAGGGCGGCTAGCTCCTCTTCTTCACATACACTAGTCGCACTAATAGGAGGCTTAGCACAGCTAGCTCCTCTTCTTCACAGATACCAGCCTCACTAATAGGAGGCTTAGCATGGCTAGCTCGTCTTCTTCACAGACACCAGCCTCACTAATAGGAGGCTTAGCACAGCTAGCACCTCTTCTTCACAGACACCAGCCTCACTAATAGGAGGCTTAGCACAACTAGCACCTCTTCTTCACAGACACCAGCCTCACTAATAGGAGACTTAGAACAGCTAGCTTCCTTTCTTCACAGACACCAGCCACACTAATAGGAAGCTTAGCACGGCTAGCTCCTCTTCTTCACAGACACTAGTCTCACTAATAGGAGGCTTAGCACGGGTAGCTCCTCTTCTTCACAGACACCAGCCTCACTAATAGGAGGCTTAGCACAACTAGCACCTCTTCTTCACAGACACCAACCGCACTAATAGGAGACTTAGAACAGCTAGCTTCCTTTCTTCACAGACACCAGCCACACTAATAGGAAGCTTAGCACGGCTAGCTCCTCTTCTTCACAGACACTAGTCTCACTAATAGGAGGCTTAGCACGGGTAGCTCCTCTTCTTCACAGACACCAGCCACACTAATAGGAGGCTTAGCATGGCTAGCTCCTCTTTTTCACAGACACCAAACGCACTAATAGGAGGCTTAGCACAGCTAGCTCCTCTTCTTCACAGACACCAAGCGCACTAATAGGAGGCTTAGCACAGCTAGCTCCTCTTCTTTACAGACACCAACCACACTAATAGGAGGCTTAGCACAGCTAGCTCTTCTTCTTCACAGACACCAGCCACACTAATATTAGGCTTAGCAAGGCTAGCTCCTCTTCTTCACAGACAACATCCAAACTAATAGGAGGCTTAGCACGGCTAGCTCCTCTTCTTCACAGACATCAGTGGCACTAATAGGAGGCTTAGGGCGCCTAGCTCCTCTTCTTCACAGACACCAGCCGCACTAATAGGAGGCTTAGCACAGCTAGCTTCTTTTCTTCACAGACACCAGCCACACTAATAGGAAGCTTAGCACGGCTAGCTCCTCTTCTTCACAGACACTAGTCGCACTAATAGGAGGCTTAACACGGGTAGCTCCTCTTCTTCACAGACACCAGCCACACTAATTGGAGGTTTAGCATGGCTAGCTCCTCTTCTTCACAGACAGCAAATGCACTAATAGGAGGCTTAGCACAGCTAGCTCCTCTTCTTCACAGACACCAACCGCACTAATAGGAGGCTTAGCACAGCTAGCTCCTCTTCTTCACAGACACCAGCCACACTAATAGGAGGCTTAGCAAGGCTAGCTCCTCTTCTTCACAGAGAACAGCCACACTAATAGGAGGCTTAGCATGGCTAGCTCCTCTTCTTCATGGACAACAGCTGCACTTATAGGAGGCTTAGCACAGCTAGCTTCTCTTCTTCACAGACACCAGCTGCACTAATAGGAGGCTTAGCAAGGCTAGCTCCTCTTCTTCACAGAGAACAGCCACACTAATAGGAGGTTTAGCATGGCTAGCTCCTCTTCTTCACAGACACCAACCGCACTAATAGGAGGCTTAGCACAGCTAGCTTCTCTTCTTCACAGACACCAACCGCACTAATAGGAGGCTTAGCACAGCTAGCTCCTCTTCTTCACAGACACCAACCGCACTAATAGGAGACTTAGCACAGCTAGCTCCTCTTCTTCACAGACACCAGCCACACTAATAGGAGGCTTAGCAAGGTTAGCTCCTCTTCTTCACAGAGAACAGCCACACTAATAGGAGGCTTAGCACGGCTAGCTCCTCTTCTTTATAGACAACAGCTGCACTTATAGGAGGCTTAGCACAGCTAGCTCCTCTTCTTCACAGACACCAAGCCGCACTTATTGGAGGCTTAGTACAGCTAGCTCCTCTTCTTCACAGACAACAGCTGCACTAATAGGAGGCTTAGCATGGCTAGCACCTCTTCTTCACAGACAACAGCTGCACTAATAGGAGGCTTAGCACAGCTAGCTCCTCTTCTTCACAGACACCAGCCGCACTAATAGGAGGCTTAGCACAGCTAGCTACTCTTTTTCACAGACAACAGCTGCACTAATAGGAGGCTTAGGGTGTCTAGCTCCTCTTCTTCACAGACACCAGCTGCACTAATTGGAGGCTTAGCACAGCTAGCTCCTCTTCTTCACAGACAACAGCTGTGCTAATAGGAGGCTTAGGGTGGCTAGCTCCTCTTCTTCACAGACACCAACCGCACTAATAGGAGGCTTAGCACAGCTAGCTCCTCTTCTTCACAGACACCAACCGCACTAATAGGAGACTTAGCACAGCTAGCTCCTCTTCTTCACAGACACCAGCCACACTAATAGGAGGCTTAGCAAGGTTAGCTCCTCTTCTTCACAGAGAACAGCCACACTAATAGGAGGCTTAGCACGGCTAGCTCCTCTTCTTCATAGACAACAGCTGCACTTATAGGAGGCTTAGCACAGCTAGCTCCTCTTCTTCACAGACACCAAGCCGCACTTATTGGAGGCTTAGTACAGCTAGCTCCTCTTCTTCACAGACACCAGCCACACTAATAGGAGGCATAGCAAGGCTAGCTCCTCTTCTTCACAGACACCAACCACACTAATAGGAGGCTTAGCACAGCTAGCTCCTCTTCTTCACAGAGAACAGCCACACTAATAGGAGGTTTAGCAAGGCTAGCTCCTCTTCTTCACAGACACCAACCGCACTAATAGGAGGCTTAGCACAGCTAGCTCCTCTTCTTCACAGACACCAACCGCACTAATAGAAGGCTTAGCAGAGCTAGCTCCTCTTCTTCACAGACACCAACCGCACTAATAGGAGACTTAGCACAGCTAGATCCTCTTCTTCACAGACACCAGCCACACTAATAGGAGGCTTAGCAAGGTTAGCTCCTCTTCTTCACAGAGAACAGCCACACTAATAGGAGGCTTAGCACGGCTAGCTCCTCTTCTTCATAGACAACAGCTGCACTAATAGGAGGCTTAGCACAGCTATCTCCTCTTCTTTACAGACAACCAGCCGCACTTATAGGAGGCTTAGTACAGCTAGCTCCTCTTCTTCACAGACAACAGCTGCACTAATAGGAGGCTTAGCATGGCTAGCACATCTTCTTCACAGACACCAACCACTCTAATAGGAGGCTTAGCACAGCTAGCTCCTCTTCTTCACAGACACCAGCCGCACTAATAGGAGGCTTAGCACAGCTAGCTCCTCTTCTTCACAGACAACAGCTGCACTAATAGGAGGCTTAGGGTGGCTAGTTCCTCTTCTTCACAGACACCAGCCACACTAATAGGAGGCTTAGCACAGCTAGCTCCTCTTTTTCACAGACAACAGCTGCGCTAATAGGAGGCTTAGGGCGGCTAGCTCCTCTTCTTCACAGACACCAGCTGTACTAATAGGAGGCTTAGCACAGCTAGCTCCTCTTCTTCACAGACAACAGCTGCGCTAATAGAAGGCTTAGGGCGGCTAGCACCTCTTCTTCACAGACACTAGCCGCACTAATAGGAGACTTACCATGGCTAGCTCATCTTCTTCACAGTCAACAGCTGCACTTATAAGAGGCTTAGCACAGCTAGCTCCTCTTCTTCACAGACACCAGCCTCACTAATAGGAGGCTTAGCACAGCTAGCTCCTCTTCTTCACAGACACCAGCCGCACTAATAGGAGGCTTACCACAGCTAGCTCCTCTTCTTCACAGACAAAAGCTGCGCTAATAGGAGGCTTAGGGCGGCTAGCTCCTCTTCTTCACAGACACCAGCCGCACTAATAGGAGGCTTAGCACAGCTAGCTCCTCTACTTCACAGACAACAGCTGTGCTAATAGGAGTCTTAGGGCGGCTAGCACCTCTTCTTCACAGACACTATCCGCACTAATAGGATGATTAGCATGGCTAGCTCGTCTTCTTCACAGTCAACAGCTGCATTAATAGGAGGCTAAGCACAGCTAGCTCCTCTTCTTCAAAGACACCAGCCTCACTAATAGGAGGCTTAGCACAGCTAGTTCCTTTTCTTCACAGACACCAGCCACACTAATAGGAGTCTTAACATGGCTAGCTCCTCTTCTTTTCAGACACCAGCCTCACTAATAGGAGGCTTATTGTGGCTAGCTCCTCTTCTTCACAGACAACAGCTGCACTAATAGGAGGCTTAGGGCGGCTAGCTCCTCTTCTTCACATACACTAGTCGCACTAATAGGAGGCTTAGCACAGCTAGCTCCTCTTCTTCACAGATACCAGCCTCACTAATAGGAGGCTTAGCATGGCTAGCTCGTCTTCTTCACAGACACCAGCCTCACTAATAGGAGGCTTAGCACAGCTAGCACCTCTTCTTCACAGACACCAGCCTCACTAATAGGAGGCTTAGCACAACTAGCACCTCTTCTTCACAGACACCAGCCTCACTAATAGCATGGCTAACTCCTCTTCTTCACAGACACCAGCCTCACTAATAGGAGGCTTAGCATGGCTAGCTCCTCTTCTTCACAGACACCAGCCTTACTAATAGGAGGCTTAGCATGGCTAGCTCCTCTTCTTCACAGACACCAGCCTCACTAATAGGAGGCTTAGCACAGCTAGCTCCTCTTCTTCACAGATACCAGCCTCACTAATAGGAGGCTTAGCACAGCTAGCTCCTCTTCTTCACAGACACCAGCCTCACTAATAGGAGGCTTAGCACAGCTAGCTCCTCTTCTTCACAGACACCAGCCTCACTAATAGGACGCTTAGCACAGCTAGCACCTCTTCTTCTCAGACACCATCCTCACTAATAGCATGGCTAGCTCCTCTTCTTCACAGACACCAGCCTCACTAATAGGAGGCTTAGCATGGCTAGCTCCTCTTCTTCACAGACATCAGCATCACTAATAGGAGGCTTAGCATGGCTAGCTCCTCTTCTTCACAGACACCAGCCTCACTAATAGGAGTCTTAGCATGGCTAGCTCCTCTTCTTCACAGACAACAGCTGCACTAATAGGAGGCTTAGCACAGCTAGCTCCTCTTCTTCACATACACTAGTCGCACTAATAGGTGGCTTAGTACAGCTAGCTCCTCTTCTTCACAGACACCAGCGGCACTAATAGGAGGCTTAGCATGGCTAGCTCCTTTTCTTTACAGACGCCACCCACACTAATAGGAGGCTCAGGGCGGCTAGCTCCTCTTCTTCACAGACACCAACCACACTAATAGGAGGCTTAGTACGGCTAGCACCTCTTCTTCACAGACACCAGCGGTAGTAATAGGAGGCTTAGCACAGCTAGCTCCTCTTCTTCACAGACACCAGCTGTACTAATAGGAGGATTGGCACAGCTAGCTCGTATGCTCTGCAGTAAAGGACCATAGCACAGATGGTGATAGGTAAAGAAAAGCACTGGGTTAGTGCAGCTCTACAGTGCACTAAAGGTAAGTATTGAACCCCTTAAAGGTAATTTAAATAAAACTAACTAATACTAGTGATTTTTTTTGTTTTCTTTAAATTCCGGTCATATATTTATATCTATATTACCTGGTATTGTTTGTGTTTTTCAGTAATCACAATCTCAAAATGTTTCCGCTGTTAATACTCTTAAGCTCAAATTCATTATGTATAGAAAACAACACAACATCCTTATCTGCGTCATTTATCTTGCGATTTGGTAATCAAAAAATAAATTGCACCTGATTAACAACAAACTCTATCGTGTGTAGTGTTGCGAAAAGGTGACGTGTGTGATAAACCTTTTGTGCTCCAAACCCATAGAGATATGCGTATTTGTTGCTTTAAGGGATATCAACATTTTGTAAGCATGTGCATTTCTTAGGTTATTGAGTTTGCTTATTTTTATTAGTGTAAATATTATTATTACTTTTTTTTTAAACTTTCATTGACTAAGCAAGATGCATTTGAATCTCTTTGTTGAACATTTCTGTTTTGCATTATTTCCCTTTAAACTTTGAAAACTAAATTATAAAGGAACATGAACATCTGATTAGTTTCCGGTAACCTTATTGGTTTTATTTTTAAATGCATGCCACATGCATAGCAGTGGGACATGATCCTTTATATCAAGTTCACAAAAATTTTCCCTCGCTCATCACCCCTCTGCTTCAACAGTTTTACTGAGCTTCAGCAAATGAAAAAAATGTGCACATATGAAAACCTTCTTTGTTTCCAGTCCAGATGCTATCACAAAATAGACACAATAGTGGCATTTTCTGCTTAATGCTTTTGTTTCATTTCCTATTTCACTTTAACAAGCTTAATTTGATTCTTTGATCACTCAAGGACAAAATACATATCCAACAAATAATAATATTGACATCTTGGTAAAGTATGTATTCATCTGTAATTTTCATTACTTGTATATTCTTGGTAACCTCCAGGACTATATATTCATATTTATGTTTGTCATAAATAATATCTATGTATTCCTACAAAAGCATCTATTCCCCTTTAGTTACCCCTTGTGACTTTATACTTTTATTTTTAACAGAATCCAAATATTATTTAATGGAATGAATTCACTTTACTTTCTTCCATTTACCTGTGTAGCAAATATTCCAGCAATCATACAGCAAAACCACAATTTATTATATTTGAAAGATATTTATAGAGACTGAAAATGCTTTGTTGCATCTAAATGAAGACATTTTAAAATAAAGTTGTATTTTGTAAAAAAAAAGACAAAAAACAAACAATGGTCAAGAAGTTTAGGCACTTGTGAGTTTGATGAGGGCTTTACTGAAGGTGAAATCATGCCCCAAATTACAGTCAGATTCCAAGTGGCGCATTAACAGTTACAAGCAAGTGCAAAGGGTTTAACGTGGGTGTTTGCACGCACCGGATTAACAGCTCGTATTACAAGTTGAAAGTAAATGCGATCGTCTGAGCCCAATCACGATTTACAATAATAAAGGTTAAATTACAACGTCTGCAGTCGCCTGCAGGCTGGTAATTATATACAGCTGCGCTGCCCAAAAGCAGCTAAATGTGTGTAGTAAACTGGCTAATATAGAGGCCTAAATAGGTTATACGTTTATAGATATGCATTTAATGTATAAAATCAACACGCAATCGCATCCAGGGAAAAAATGTGCACAAAGAGAAATATACAGCCTAAAAATGTACAGCCTAAAAATTTATGACACACAAGTATAATGTTTTACATATAAAAGTGGCAAGCATATTACAAAAAATAATAATTATTCTCTGATTTACATCACAAGTTAAGTACGTTATTTGAAAGAGAGTCTTTTTGAGCGCAAAGTCGATTGAGCTTGAGAAAGGCTTACGCAGCTGAAACGCGTTGCTCTTTGTTTTGACTCTCTTGGGCTCCCGTAGTTCTGTTACTCTGATGCTGTGAGAGTTCATTGAACTTGATCTGACTCACAGCAGTTCTTTTACAAAAGTTCCAGAGGCATTATGGAGAATAACGTACCCGGATAAAAAAAACTTTGGAGGACAACTCCAACGGCAACCGGTGTAATTATAAATGTACACCTTGCCATTGGAATAATATATCTGCTTTAAAGGATTCCTTTGTCCTTCTTCTCGCCCATACTCTGCAGCTTTGCAGATTCTCAGCTTATGCCACTATATTTGCCAAGCTTTACCAACTACTAATCAGCAAACGACTTTGCTCTCAAAAAGACTCTCTTTCAAATAACAAACTTAACTTGTGATGTAAATGAGAGAATAATTATTATTTTTTGTTATATGCTTGCCATTTTTTATATGTAAAACATTATACTTTTGTGTCATATATTTTTAGGCTCTACATTTTTAGGCTGTATATTTCTCTTTGTGCACATTTTTTCCCTGGATGCGATTGCTTTTTAAATTGTGTTGATTTTATACATTAAATGCATATCTATAAACGTATAATCTATTTAGGTCTCTATATTAGCCAGTTTACTACAAACATTTAGCTGCTTTTGGGCAGCGCAGCTGTATATAATTACCAGCCGGCAGGTTACTGCACACATTCAGCTAGATTACAAGTTTTGCGCGCTATAGGGAAATTAATAACCACCATAAAAGTGGCGTTATTTCACCTCTCTATAGCGCTGCTATTACAAGTTTTAAAAAAGCAGGCTTGTGCGGGTGATATGGTGGCATTGAGCTCCATACCACACTAAAATCAAGCGCTGCTTTGACGTGCTCGTGCACGATAGACATCAATGGGGAGAGCCGGCAAAAATAAAGCCTAACACCTGCGATCGCAGAAAGAAAAGCTGTGTAACGCAGCCCCATTGATTTCTATGGGGAAAATAAAAAGTTACGTTTAAACCTAACACCCTAACATAAACCCTGATTCTAAACACCCCTAATCTGCCACCCAGTTATTAACCCCTCTGACACCACTGCCACCTACATCATGTTATTAACCCCTAATCTGACGCTCCCTACATCGTCGCCACCTACATTAAAGTTATTAACCCCTAATTCGCCGCACCCGACATCAACGCCACCTACATCATGTTATCAACCCCTAATCTGCCACTCCTGACATCGCCGCCACCTACATTAGTTATTAACCCCTAATCTGCTGCCCCTAACATCGCTGCCACCTACATTACACTTATTAACCCCTAATCTTCTGCCCCTAACATCGCCACCACCTACATTACACTTATTAAACCCTAATCTGCTGCGCCCCATGTCGCCGCCACTATACTAAAGTTATTAACCCTTAAACCTAACCCTAGCATAATCCTAAGTCTAAGTTTAACCCTAACCCTAACACAACCTAACAAATATAATTAAAATAAAGCTAAATAAACCTTACAATTATTACCTAAATAATTCCTATTTAAAAATAAATACATACTTACCTGTAAAAAAAAACCTAAGCTAGCTACAAAATAACTAATAGTTATTAACTATTTACTAGCTACCTAGTTAAAATAAATACAAAGTTATCTGTAAAATAAAACCTAATCTGCCTTACACTAAAACCCAAAATTACAATAAAATTAAATAAATTACATTAATAAAATAGAATTTACTAACTTACAAAAAAACCCCTCTAAATTACAAAAAATTTAAAATTATATTATCAAAAATAAAAATGAATTACTCCTAATTTAATAGCCCTATTAAAATAAAAAAGCCCCCCCAAAATAAAAAAAAACCTAGCCTACACTAAACTCCCAATGGCCTTTAAAAGGGCCTTTTGTGGGGCATTGCCCCAAATAAATAAGCTCTTTTACCTGTAAAAAAAAATACAAACACCTCCCAATAGTGAAACCCACCACCCTCCCAACCAAACCCCCAAATAAAAATCTAAATAAACCTAAGATAACCATTACCCTGAAAAGGGCATTTGAATGGGCATTGCCTTTAAAAGGGCATTTAGCTCTTTTGCGATGCCCTGAAAAGGGCAATCAGCTCTTTTAGGAATTTCCCTAACCCTAAGCTAAAAAAAAAAACCACACCTAAAAACCCTTAAAAAACCTAACACTAACCCCGGACAATCCACTTAAGTTATCAAAGTCCGGACATCCATCCTCATCCAGCCGGCGAAGTCCTCATCCAAGTGGCAAGAAGTCTTCAAACGGGAGGCCTCTTCGATCTTCATCCAGCCAGTGAAGTCCTCCCCAAGCGGAAAGAAGTCTTCATCCAGACAGCATCTTCTATCTTCATCCATCCAGTGCAGAGCGGGTCCATCTTCAAGACATCTGGCGCGGAGCATCCTCTTCTTACTGTCGTCGGCGTAAACTGAAGGCTCCCTTTAAGTGACTCATCCAAGATGGTGTCCCTTACATTCCTATTGGCTGAAAGATTTCTATCAGTCAATAGGAATTAAAGGGGGAAAATCCTATTGGTTGTTGCAATCAGCCAATAGGATTGAGCTTTCATCCTATTGGCTGATTCAATCAGCCAATAGGATTGAGCTCCCATTCTATTGGCTGTTCCAATCAGGTAGCTAGTAAATAGTTCATAACTAGTGTTAGGTTTTTTTAAGGTTTTTTTGGATGGGGTTTTTTTTTTTAGGTTTTCAGGGCAACCCAAAATAGCTAAATGCCCTTTTCAGAGCGATGGTTAGCTTAGGTTTATTTAGATTTTGTTTTTGTTTTTTTAGCTTAGGGTTTTGGGCAATGTAAAATAACTTAATGCCCTTTTAAGGGCAATGCCCATCCAAATGCCCTTTTCAGGGCAATGATTAGCTTAGGTTTATTCAGATTTTTTTTTAATTTGGGGGGTTTGGTTGGGTGCGTGGTGGGTTTTACTGTTGGGGGGTGTTTGTATTTTTTTTACAGGTAAAAAAGCTGATTTATTTGGGGCAATGCCCCACAAAAGGCCCTTTTAAGGGCCATTGTCAGTTTAGTGTAGGCTAGGGGTTTTTTATTATATATTTTTTTTTTATATAGGGCTATTAGGAGTAATTCATTTTTATTTTTTATGATTTCATTTTTTATTTTTTGTAATTTAGATTAGGGGTTAATAATATTTAAATAGTGTTTGCGATGTGGGAGGGAGGCGGTTTAGGGGTTAATAGGTTTATTATAGTGGCGACAATGTCGGGGAGCGGCGGGATAGGGGTTAATACATTTTAATAGTGGGGGCGATGACCGGAGTGGCAGTTTAGGGGTTAATACATTTATTATAGTGTTTGCATTGCGGGAGGGCCTCGGTTTAGGGGTTAATAGGTAGTTTATGGGCGTTAGTGTACTTTTTAACACTTTAGTTATGAGTTTTATGCTACAGCTTTGTAACGTAAAACTCATAACTACTGACTTTAGATGGCAGTACGAATCTTGTCAGTTTAGGGTGTACCGCTCACTTTTTGGCCTCCCAAGCAAACTCGTAATACCGGCGCTATGGGAGCCCCATTGAAAAAGGACTTTTCAAAAAGTGCGGTAGTGACGTTATGTGATGGCCAAAAAGGTGTGCGGTACACCTATACCTATACCTTGTAATAGCAGCGTTAGGGAAAAAGCAGCGTTATGAAGCGTAACAATGCTTTTTCACTCATAGGGCAAAACTTGTATTCTAGCTGTTAGTAATTTAACCTTTATTATTGTGCTAACTAAGGATAAAGAGATTAGTTTTCTTATAGAGCTGCCTTATGTGTTTTTCTCATCGCTGTGGCCTCTTTTGTATTATCACAATTTACGCAAAAATGATTACCTCGTCCTCAGACCTTTGGTTAACTGTTTCGCAAAAGAAAAAAGTGTCACAAAACACATACAAAATTACAAATTACAGTTATACTCATAATAACAATGATAAAAAATATAAATTATTTTATTAAAAATGAAAAGTTATAAGGGGTCAAAAATATGAGGTTTCAGGTGTTGGAATAAAAAGGCAGACAAAGGGCTTTAATATAGAGATAAGCGCAATAAGCTTACTTCTAATTGAGTTAGCGCTCACGTGGGAGCATTAAATACCACTCCACTTGTAATTCGTCAATTAATTGGAGATACATACGTTTTAGTGAATCAGTTGAACATAATTAAATGTGGTGGCTCTGGAAAGGCTTGAGAGGCTTCTTTTACTGTGTTTACTTAATTTTTCTCCTTAACCCCTTAACGACCGAGGACGTGCCAAGTACGTCCTCCAAAATACTACGCTTTATGACTAAGGAAGTGCCTGGCACGTCCTCTGGGGTTTGAAGCACTGGAAAAGATCGTGATCACTTCCAAACGCTTCTAGGGTATTGTAGTGATGCCTCCCTGCATCAGCCATCAATAGTGCCGATATTAGTGGGTGGGAGCAGCAGCAGGGAGGCGGGTGGGCGGCCCATCATTGGCTGGATCTGGTTCCTGTGCACACCTATGTGTGCGTGTTCACTCGCGGCTGCGGCAGGGTGGACGGGGGTGCGCGTGCACCACATTTACACAAAAAATAATGAATGGACATGAAGGAGAGAGAGGGAGGGGGAAATTGAATATTTGTCAAGGGATCTGGGTGTGTAAGGTATTAAGGGGGGGGCAGCTACACTACAGAACATTTTTGAATATAATATAATATTGGCGGCAAGTAGGTAGAGGGGGGAGGGTTAGAAAGCTGTATGGGGGGGATCAGGGAGGTTGGGGGCCAAGGGGGCATCCAACACTGCATAATAAATATTAAAAAAATGCTTTTTATTTTAGTACTGGCAGACTTTCTGCCAGTACTTAAGATGGTGGGGACAATTGTGGGGTTGGCGAGGGAAGATAACTGTTTGGGAGGGATTAGGGGGTGGGATGTGTCAGGTGGGAGGTTGATCTCTACACGAAAGCTAAAATGAACCCTACAAGCTACCGAATTAATCCCTTCACTGCTGGGCATAATACAAGTGTGGTAGGCAGTGGCATTTAGCGGCCTTCTAATTACCAAAAAGCAACGCCAAAGCCATATATGTCTGCTATTTCTGAACAAAGGGTATCCCAGAGAAGCATGTACAACCATTTGTGCCATAATTGCCCAAGCCATTTGTAAATAATTTCAGTGAGAAACCAAAAATTGTGAAAAAGTTAGCAATTTTTTTTTATCGCATTTGGCGGCGAAATGGTGGCATGAAATATACCAATATGGGCCTAGATCAATACTTTGGGTTGTCTACTATACTACACTAAAGCTAATATTAACCCTACAAGCTCCCTAATTAACCCCTTCACTGCTGGGCATAATACACGTGTAGTGCGCAGTGGCATTTAGTGGCCTTCTAATTACCAAAAAGCAATACCAAGGCCATATAAGTCTGCTATTTCTGAACAAAGGGGATCCCAGAGAAGCATTTACAGCCATTTGTGTCATAATTGCACAAGTGGTTTGTAAATAATTTCAGTGAGAAACCTCACTGAAAGCTCAATCCTATTGGCTGATTGCAACAGCCAATAGGATTTTTTCCCCTTTAATTTCTATTGGCGGATAGAAATCTTTCAGCCAATAGGAATTTAAGGGATGCCATCTTGGATGACGTCACTTAAAGGGAACCTTCATTTTCCACAATGACCGTAAGAAGAGGATGCTCCACGCCGGATGTCTTGAAGATGGACCCGCTCCGCGCCAGATGGATGAATATAGAAGATGCTGTCTGGATGAAGACATCTTCTCGCTTGAATGAGGACTTTTCCAGATGGATGAAGATTGAAGAGGCCTCCTAGATGAAGACTTCTTTCCGCTTGGATGAGGACTTCGCTGGCTGGATGAGGATGGATGTCCGGACTTCGATAACTGTAAGTGGATCGTCGGGGGGTGTTTGTATTTTTTTTTACAGGTAAAAGAGCTGATTTCTTTCAGGAAATGCCCTGCAAAAGGCCCTTTTAAGGGCCATTGGCAGTTTAGTGTAGGCTAGGGTTTTTTTATTTTGATAGGGCTATTAGATTAGAAGTAATTTGTTTTTATTTTTGATAATTTTGTTTTTTATTTTTTGTAATTTAGTCTTTATTTTTTTTGTAAGTTAGAAAATTGTATTTTAATAATTTAATTTATCAGGAAGAGCAGACACTGCCCCTATTCCCCCTTCCCTGTATATGCATTAAATTCAACTATCTTGTTTTTCCAAAAATTTTTACTCCTGGAAAAGCAAACTAAAAAGAGGATCATCTATTACATAAAGATGTTGCACAGTATTCTTCAAATTTACAACCATGTTTTGCATAGCTTTCCAACTGTCAGACTTCATACAAAATAGATAAATAACCAAAGACTTTTTTAAAAACTTTGCTACATTCCAGTAAATAAGTTGTTATAAAATCAGTTGTTTCTCCTATTCCTTATTTCTATTAGAATTTGATTTAAATAAATCAGTGACAATTGTGTCTTTGCTTAACCAATTGTTTTCTTTTTCAAAACTTCTACTCTTTAGCCTATTAAGTCATCTAATGCTTTCATATAACTTTTCAATGTTGTAACTCCTTCCAAAATGCATGTTGTTTTTCAATTCTGATATTGAGTTAATGGAACAAGTCCATCAGGAGTATGCAGGCATACTAAACAGCTCAAGGACTCTCCTGAATACAATTTTTTTAAAAATATATTTTTATTTATGTAGGTACATAGCAAACGAGCATCAGAGGTGCAAAGATCTCAAGTACAATCAAATGAGAACAAAAACCAATAAAATTATCCTCTCTTTAGGTATTTAACAGTTATAGCTATGAAAAGCTTGTTAAAAATTATAGTGGACCTAATCTTTATATTTAAAGATCATTATTCCCTAAGAATATTTCTACACTAATCAAAAAAATAAGGACCTTCCCCTGGGTTAAACTGTGACCCCTCTTGGACCACTTAGATCATAGTTGCAATGATAACGGGGAAGCTGGTAGGGGAAAAGAGAGAAGGGTCACTCTTAAACCCATGATATTATCCATTAGTTAGCTAAAGGTTTCATGAAAAAAAACATAGGAAAAGAGGGAACTACTTACTAAGTGTTCCATCAAAGTGAATAATTCTGAGACCAAAAGCAGCCTGCTTGTATAATAATTATGTGGTGAAACCTCATCATATTGGCAGGGTTATAATACAATGTATTTAATAATTATCCTTTAAAAATATTAACCCTCAATCAATATGCATCTACTAGAAACCAATATCAAAATTTTCACTGATAATTTACTTAGCATCAATGATATATGTTTAACAATACACAGGCTTATGAAATACTAACTTGAAATACAAACTACTTCTTTAAATCTCACTAAAAGTATTAGTAGCGCAACTAGGAGAGAGGTGGATATGCAGTGTAAAATTAAAACAAGAGGATTATATAAGAAATGAATTAAAACAATTATAGATAAATAAAGTTAATGATGTGACCAATAAAGATCAATGTGCAGTAAACCCCCACAGAACATCCTCCTGCATCGATTATATTTTCTCTGACCAGCTTCTATACGATGTGGTAAGAGATGCTGACATAATACCTACTTCCTGGTCAGACCACGCCATGGTGTCTTTAAATTTACAATGGACAGAGACCCCTCTATCTCCTTTTGTTTGGAGACTCGACGAGTCCCTACTTAAAAATGATGACATAGCTAAGCAGCTAGCGGAAAGTATAGAAGAGTACTTCAGACTTAACAAAACAGACGAAATTTCCCCTCACACCCTTTGGAAAGCTCATAAAACAGTGCTCAGAGGCGAATTTATCAAACATAAGGCCAGACAAAGAAAACAGTATAGAACTAGCTGTGATAATATTCTACAGGCTATATGCACATTGGAGAAGCAGCACCAGGTAACCCCCTGGGACGCATCTCTTTCCACACAACTTAGACAGCGCAGAAACGAACTGAATCAGTTGCTCTATGCAGAAGCTCAGACTAGAGCTCTCTTTCTTAAGAAACTACACTTAGCCAGATCAAATAAAATAGGTCCCTCACTTGCTAAAACCCTCAGGGAACGTAAACTTAATTCGTACATTCATAAAATACTGGATGAGACAGGGAACCAGGTGGTAAGCAGTACGTCGATTGCTGGGAACTTTCAGAAGTATTACAGTAATCTCTACAACCTTCCCCCTCCACAATTAGCGAACGCCCCTTTAGCAACCGAACAATATATCTCGGCTACTAAACTCCCAAATATTCCCAAAGAAATAGCCGAGACTCTAGATAATCCCATTTCACCCCAGGAGGTTTTAGTAGCCATAAAATCCTTGCCGTCACACAAAAGCCCAGGCCCAGACGGCTTTTCCAACATATATTATAAGCAATTCAGTAATCTACTAATCCCTCACCTGACTTCCCTATTCCAATCTATCGATGAAGGCACTCATTGGTCTAAGAGCTTCTTAGAGGCTCATATCTCTGTGATACCCTAGCCCGGTAAAGACCCTACAGCAGTTAGTAACTACAGACCAATATCCTTACTGAATTCTGACTTGAAAATCTACGCCAAGGTCCTCGCCACTAGAATTAATCAAATACTCCCACAAATTATCCATGCTGACCAGTCAGGTTTTATACCAAAAAGAGAGGCCCGAGACAATACCATCAGGGTCTTGCAGCTGATTGAACAGTCCAGCCGGTCGGATGTCCCCTCTATTTTAATCTCCACAGACGCTGAAAAAGCGTTCGACCGGCTGGATTGGAAGTTTCTGAAGCATAGTCTTGTGGGTTTTGGCTTCGGCCCTGTCATGATCCAAAGAATCCTTAGCTTATATACTATCCCCTCGGCTAAAGTTAGAGTGAACGGAACGTTATCAGATTGCTTTAATATACAAAATGGTACGAGACAGGGGTGTCCCCTGTCTCCTCTCCTATTTGCCATCTCTATAGAAGTTTTAGCGTCCCATATTAGGAACAACCCTAAAATAACAGGCATACAATTAGGCACCAATACTTAAAAACTCACTCTCTACGCGGACGATGTCCTCACCCTACTCACCCAGCCAGCTGAATCCCTGCCCCATTTACTAGAGGAGTTTGAGGCTTTTGGTAAGCACTCAAACTTTTTAATAAACACCCAGAAATCGGAAATCCTTAACCTCAACATGCGAAGAGGAGAATTTGAGACCCTTCGGACCCTTTGCCAATATAGACTCCTACACGACAAAATTAAATATCTAGGGATCTACCTAACTCCATCTGTAGATAAAATATTCAAACATAATTATCTACCTCTTCTAAAGAAGATTAGGAAAGACTTTGACACATGGCAAAACAAACCAATATCCTGGTGGGGTAGGATCCAATCGGTCAAGATGACCACCCTCCCCCAGATCTTATATGTCCTCCAAGCAGCCCCAATACTTCTACCTGAATCATACCTAACTCAACTGCAATCGACAATAAACACTTTTATTTGGGGGAGCATTAAGCCCTGCATTAGCAAAAGAGTCCTATTTAAGCCTGTGGGAGAAGGGGGCATGGGGGTCCCTTGTATTTCCCAATATTACAAAGCAATTGTTTTACAGAGGGTGTGGGAGTATCATGACCGCTCCTCTACAAAGACCTGGGCCTCTATCGACTCACACTTACTAGACACTGCCTCTATTGGTCCGCTCTGTTGGATCAAACACAACTGCAGACCCACAATTGCCAGGACATCACTGACATACTCACATATCTTTCGGACATGGGACTCAATTAGGACTAAAAATAAGGGAATATCTACTTATGTCTCACCATTGACTCCGGTACCAATAAATGCGGAGCTCAGTGGGGGGATATTGCCCACGGAAGCGGGCCAAATAGATATTGACCAGACAATCCCATTCACATGCCTGACTGACAAGGGAACACTGAAACACAGATCCCAATTAAAAGACACTAAAGGGGGGGTTTTCTCTCACTGGTTAAAGCATGCGCAGCTGTCTCATTTGTTGAGCTCCTCACCTCATAAGAAGGACCTTCTGAGAGAACTCTCTCATTTCCAGAGATTTTGTCATGAGGGGATAGTACCCAGGGGGGCCCTATCGATTACTAAAAAGTTATTGGATTCTACCCTTAATTTGCCCCCCTCATCCTATGTTACCCTTTGGCAGGAGGACCTTGGCCTCCCTGTCTCTAATGAACAATGGGAAAATATATTTTATCAATCCTCCAAATACTCATCCTCCCCCAGGATTTTAGAAATGAACCACAAAATCCTGTACCGTTGGTACCTCACCCCAGATAGGCTCAAACGAATTTACCCGAATACTAACGCGACTTGCTGGAGGGGTTGTGGGTCCCCAGGCACGATGGCCCATATATGGTGGCATTGCCCTAAGTTGCTCCCTTTCTGGAATGACATAAAAGAACACTTTAAACTCATTCTAGGTGACCAATTCTACCTATCCCCTCTCACAGCTTTATTTAGTTATAAACCAGATAAGGGGTGTAAATTTAGATGGAAATTCCTCCAATATTGCCTAAACAGTGCCAGGTTGCTCATCGCTCGTAAGTGGAAATCCTCAAAGGTGCCGACTGTGCAGGAGTGGCTACACAACACATCTGAACTCCTTGAAATTGAGAAATACTCATATTATAAAAACAACTCCCTATCAGTTTTTCATAATATCCAGTTTTACTGGGACTCTCTCTCCCATACACTAGTTACTTTGGATAAATAGACTAAAATTTACAGCTCCCTATAGCCCAGGTGGACCTTCCCCCCCCCCTTTTTTTTTTTTCCTCCCCCCCCCCGACACTCTTCCCCTCTTTTACCTGACCCTATGCAATAGCTGGAATGGTTGATAGGTTGTTAGATAATTTATTTTAACCCGTCTGTTTCATTTATGTTGATATATCTTTCCTTTTATTTTTATTATTTATAAGTATCAAAGGTATGATGGGAATACCTATCCAGACTGAATGCATACCATCCATCACTTGGTCACGTTTGTGGCATAACCGACTGTTAGCTATTGTACTACCTGCAACTAATTGTACATTTTTTTTCTGTTATCACTTTATGGTATGACACTCTGTATCGCAGTTTATTTTTCCTTAATAAAGCTTTTTTAAAACTCAAAAAAAAAAAAAAAAGATCAATGTGCAGTACAAAGTACAAATACGCATACACATTCACATACATACAAACATAGAATCCTATCTGCTGCGCCTCTCTGCCAATCCCTTCACTGGCTTCCTCTTGCCTCTAGGATCAAACACAAAACTCTCACTCTTACATACAAAGCCCTCAACTTCACTGCTCCCCCCTACATCTCAGACCTTCTCCAGACTGGCTCCCATCTTGTGGAACTCTCTGCCTCGCTCCACAAGACTCTCTTCTAGTTTTAAAAGCTTCAAGTGCTCCCTAAAGACTCTACTGTTCAGGGACGCATACAACCTACGCTAACCCTTCCTAATACTAGTTCCTCTCCTCCACTGCAATCCCCTGAACCCTCTTAGCATGTAAGCCTAAAAGTCCAGCTGTTTGTAGATCACCTTCTTAAGAGCTGACTACAACAGTGCAACTTTTGGCAGGGCCCTCTACCCTATAATTGTTTTGTTGTACTCCCCCTTTTGTTTATAGCGCTGCGGAATCTGTTGGCGCTCTACAAATAACCGATAATAATAATAATAATAATAAAATAATATGAAAATAAATTCAAATGTGGATATTACCCAATACTGAGGAGAGTCTTTTATGCACTTCCAAATAAAATAAGGCTTGCTGTAGTAAGTAATAGTGGCAGCTCTTGGAGACCGTCCTTGGGGAATGAGGTGCAGCTACTTCCAGAGGCATGTTTCCAGATGCTCTCTTTACTTGTAAATCCTATGGCGAAAAAGAGACAGAGAAACTACTACCTCTATGTGGGGTTGCGCTGTCTCTTTTTCACCATAGCATTTACTTCTTTAAATCTGCTACATACAGCAATAATAAATGTTTAATTTAAATATTTGCATAAAACAGGCAAGCTAAGAGCTATTTAAGGCTATGCAATACAGTTTAAAACACAATTTGCTCTTTTCAATCTACCCACAATCTTTCAATACGTTACCAGGACAAACTACAAAAGTAAATAAAGAAAGCAGTGCTTCACGAAAAACATACAAAGAACAGTCTTACTGCCCAGTGTTCCCCAGAGGAGTCTATGGGGATATAGCCAATTCCACCGGAAGCTTTAGCTCTTTAGAGTAGTAAGGTCAGCAGGTCCCAATGCAGCCGCTCTCTGTCCTGTGTCTCTCTCACCACACCGGATAAACTGACAATACGATTCCAACTGTGAAAAAAGGAACAGAGCAGAGGGACCAGATTCAAGGTAGTAGTTTATTCACACAGGTATATGACACAACAGCACAAATCCTACTCACAAGAGGCAGGTTAAAACAGACGTTTCACAATCAATGATGTGAACATATGCATCCGGACAGGAGAACCTCACAGCTGATTCATACGTCTCACCGGCACTTTCAAAACCGCACACGGAGACCACAGCAGGTAACTTCCTCTAGTCCTTCCAGATTGGTCCAAAGAGCTCAATGCGTTTCTTTTCCCCAGAGTACGCCCGGGCTTTTTCAAGAGCAAGATGAATAGCGAGGGGAGGTGTCGCTATTTCTAGCCTATACTTCTTTCTGATTGGATATTAGAACTCACCAATCAGGAGTCGTAAAGGATTCGTAAAGGACACACACCCTCTTTTCAGACGAAAGTTCATGCAGATATAGTGCAATGCATATGTAAATTAAAAACAATTAATGCCCTACTTTGAGTTACTACTTAAATAAAAGGATTACAATAAGCTAAGACATTTGATATATAAAACAATGAAAATGCTTCTTATAGATATAAGCGCACACACAACTTATATAAAAAAATGAACACTTGTATAAAATAAAAAAAAGGTTTTAAAAATCATAGTGTACCTAACCATTTCTCTATAGTTCATGGAAGTGATCCGAGAGGTCTTGAGGTTCAAATAATAGACTGGATACCACCCAGTAATAGTAATAGACTGAAGACTTTGAGACAAAAAGAAACAGAATGGATTTATAAATTTAAAAGTTTGAATCCTTCTGGGCTCAATATTGATTTGGATGTACAGGCTTTTTTGTAAACTAATGTTCTCTATATCATCCATGTTATATGAATTGGATTGTTGATTGTTGATATAATTAATTGATGCTTCTCTCTTTCTCTCTCCTTTTTATATCGTTTCAGGAAAACAACTCTTTTATATTTATTTATTTGAATATGTTCACATGTTTATAGGGGATGAATGTAGATATTTACATTTGCTTTAGGTTTCAATGCTGTATATATTCATGACTTTCTGTTCTTTTTATATAAACATCAGAATTTTATGTATTCTTATGTATATTGATGAATTTGTATGCCAACATTAGTATATATTCATGTTTTTCTGGTTTTGTGTATAAACATCAGAATTTTATGTATTCTTATGTATATTGATGAACTTGTATGCCAACATTAGAGAATATATAAATTATCATTCACATCCAAATCTAGGGTCTATATAGGCATTTTTGTGGGCCACCTTCTTTAGGGTTATATAATACCATGAAATGTTTTTATTTTTTTAATGTGTTTTATTAATACTATACCTGCTGCTATTAATATTGTTGCTGCTATTCATAAGTGTATTTCGTATAAATTGTGTACATATATATATTTTTTTATATAAGCTGTGTGTGCGCTTATATATATAAGAAGCATTTTCATTGTTTTATATATCAAATGTCTTAGCTTATTGTAATCCTTTTATAAAAGTAGTAACTCAAAGTAGGGCATTAATTGTTTTTAATTTACATATGCATTGCACTATATCTGCATGAACTTTCATCTGAAAAGAGGGTGTGTGTCCTTTACTAATCCTGATTGGTGAGTTCTAATATCCAATCAGAAAGAAGTATAGGCTAGAAATAGTGACACCTCCCCTCGCTCTTCATCTTGCTCTTGAAAAAGCCCGGGCGTACTCCGGGGGAAATGCGTCAAGCTCTTTGGACCAATCTGGAAGGACTAGAGGAAGTTCCCTGCTGTGGTCTCCGTGTGCAGTTTTGAAAAGTGCCGGTGAGACGTATGAATCAGCTGTGGGGTTCTCCTGTCCGGATGCATATGTTCACATCATTGATTGTGAAACGTCTGTTTTAACCTGCCTCTTGTGAGTAGGATTTGTGCTGTTGTGTCATATACCTGTTTGAATAAACTACTACCTTGAATCTGGTCCCTCTGTGCTGTTCCTTTTTTCACAGTTGGAATTGTATTAGCAGGATAAATGTCGATCGATACCCAATATCTTTCAGTAGGTTTTATCTCACCTCAGAAATACCAATAAGTATATCTTGCAATCAATGAGAAAAAGGTAGATCAGCTTTGCCAAAGTAAAATGGTATCTCACGCCCAGCACCCAGTTGCAGATCAGCTCAGCACAATCTGTCCCTGTTTCTCTGTCTTGCATTGACTTATATACGCTTTTCAATCACTGGTGAGTTTGGAAACGCCCAAACGGAAACCTTGTCTCGGATTGGCCCTCTTCCTTGTCCCTGCTGATTGGATATCTGGAATATCTTATTTTTAACAGCCTAAAAAGCCTTCTGGCTGTAGTTCTCGCATCATAACACCGGGTGGCAGCGTTACAAACACAGCAATACATGCAGCATGACAAACAAACACAGCAATACATTTACAACCCAACATTGAAAGAAAATATTTCTTTAAAATGTGTAATGAATGTCATAATTTCCTTACATTAATAAGTTATATGTTTATATGTATTGTATTATATCACATTATTTATTCTGATCGATTTGACATGAAACACAGTATACCCTCAACACCATACCATATCAAGACAACTATACTGCTAATTATTCCAAAATTAATAGCATTTATACATCTGTTATATTTGTTTTCACACAATATAGCATGTTCTATATCTCCAACAATTTTTACATGCAGGAATTTTGCCTATGGTCCATCTGAAATAAAAAGAATAAGTGTCATTAATTATTTCTTTCTTAGGTCCACAAATATTCTTAACACAGATGCTAAGACATTTTATACTTTCAATATATTTATATATATATATATATATATACACATTCATTTCTATGCTGTCTTTTAACAATGGGTTAATTGCAATTGCCATTTAATTTATTACAGACTTGAATTTATTTTTCATATATCTATTCACTGCAACAAATCTTCATTTAATATAATATGTTTCAATTCCATATATATACATATATGGGTTATTTGAATTATTTCAAACACCCATGAAGCTATTGGCATTATTTATTTTTCAAAATGTATTTAATTTTACTTATGCCACACAGGGAATTGCAATGCCAATTTGTCTGTTTCTTGTACATGGAGACTTCATAAACAGCATAGATCATTTTATGAGTAGTTGTAAAAGTAACAATACAACATATTTTCTGTTTAGCTAGCAATACAGACGTGTATTTGATGTTTATGGGCAATTAACAAGCCTGTGCTAATTACCATTTCCCTCTGATTTTGACCAGCGTTTCCATTGCTGGTTACAGACTCAGCGTCTCTCTCACCACAGCATGGGGCAAAGAGTGCTTTGAATTTTTGCACTTCCAACTAAAGAGCAAATGCTTTAGTGTCAAAATCTTTGGAGACATCCTGTCTGTATTTAGTATTGAGATGTGTATTCAAATTGTGGGTTTTTTTTTAATCAAATCCTGACATCAGAATTTTAACCCTATTTCAGTAATATCTGATAAAAATATGGTTTCATACATAAACACATTTCCCTGTCCTATTGATATATATATATATATCATTTACCTGTACCCTGACATAATTCCCCCTTTCAAATTCAAATATATGTTGGACACATGTATTTGAATTTGGATCAAAGTAAGTGGTACTCGGTGAGGATGTTGGCCGTATACATCATAGACAGTCCTTTAAGTAGAAAGTCCGTAATTTTTGAGCCTTCATGTTTATCAGCTAGGCATCTTTAAGCTACATTATGTATTTATTTCATTTGGGGATATGACACTTCATTCTCCCTCTATGACTTGTAGTTGGGACCTAGGATGACATGCCCGCAATTGATTGATATGGACCCATTTATCTATGAAACTTTCATTTTTGGGGATCCATATTTTATAGGCCACTGGAGATATTTTGTCAGTAATGACAAAAGGACCTTTCCATGAGGGAAGAAATTTATTCTTCCTAACCTGATCTCTTCCAAAGTTATAAAGATAAACTTTATCATTTATTTCATATTCCTTTTAGGATGTTTTGAGATCATTATAGGTTTTAGTGGCAGTTGCGGCTCTTTCTAAATTCCTTTGAGCAAATGCAAAGGCATATTTCAGGTGCTTTCTTAGGTTTTCCACATATTGATGGGTATTGGCAGTGTTTATCAAATTTTGGTCTGATGTACGGTACAGCAGATGCTGAGGTAGAACCATTCTTCTACCAGTCATCAGTTTAAAAGGTGACATCTTGGTAGCACTACTTGGAGTTGCTCTTAATGCCATTAAGACTAGAGGTAGTTTTAAATCCCAGTCTTTACCCATTTCACTCACAAACTTTTTGAGGATTTTAACAATGGACTGGTTGTAACACTCTACACCACCACTTGGGGCAGCTCTATAAGCAATATGGAGCTTTCTTTTTACCCCAAGTTTTTTTCCACATTTTTATCATCACTTCGCTAGTGAAGTGGGTTCCCCAATCTGATTCGATTCTTTGGGGTAAACCAAATCTGGAGAATACGTGGTTGATGAGAAATGCTGCACATGTTTCAGCACTATTGTTAGGTGCACTGATGCACTCTACCCATTTAGTGAACAGGCATGTCACGGTTAACATGTATTTGTTACCTCTTGATGATCTAGTTACTGGACCAATAAAATCAATTTGTATATCTGACCATGGCATTACCATCCCCCTTTTCTGCAATGGCGCTCTATGCGCTGGCGCAGTGGGTTGGAACTGTGGACAGATTAAACACCCTTGACAGTAGGTTTGAACATCTTTCAACATGTGTGGCCAAAAAGCATAATCGCACAATATTTAATATGTGAGTTTGGCACCACGATGACCGGATGTGGGAGCATCATGGGCATGTTGAAGCATTAGACCTCTGAACTTGGTGGGTACTACCCATTGCTGAATGCCAGTTTTGGAGGTCCAAATTAACAAACCATCCTGTAACTTGAATTGTGTTCTGGATTTCATTAAGATTTTTTTTTTTGCCAATACAGTCATCTTTTGATATGGGGTTGCTTTCAGGATCTTCTATGTGTTTATAGAAGATGCCTACAATGGGGTCTTATTTTTTTACTAGTGATCAGGTCCTCACTAGGAGAATCCTGACTCCATTGTACCAGGTTAGGCTCACTCTGTTGTTTTGCCTGGTTTCTGGTAATGGCTTCTACCTGAATTGTACCCATTAAGTGGTCAATATTAAGGAGTTCTCCAGTTATGGCTCCTTGTTTGGCTAATGAATCCGCAAGATCATTGCCTTCCTTATCTGGGCCTAGAACCCTGGAATGACCCTTGGTCTTTTTCCAGTGTATGGTTAAATCATTGGATACCACCAGATTATCAATCTCGCAGAACAACTTGCCATGCTTGACTGGTTTGTTATTGCTTTTCTGCATGCCATTTCTGTTCCAAGTTGGCAGGTATTCAACAAAACTGTCACGCACCTAATTTGAGTCAGTTATGATCACAAATTCATGAATACCATGTTCAATCACCATTTCAATGGTTTTGAGAGCAGCAGTGAGTTCTGCTACTTGACTGGATCTTGGTCCAATGTTAAAACCTATAGATATATTTGAGAATCCATTTGCCCAAGTTATACCAATGCCAGCGACTAATCTGCGCTCATTATCAATAGTGGCATGGTAAGAACAACCATCAACATACACCCAAGGTAGTGTTTGACAATGTTCCTCATTGTACATTTTATATGGGGAAAGCAATTGTTCCTCCAGGAAATCATCTTCTGATAATTCTTCCCCAGGATCTCTAGCAGTACAGTCATGAAGCTTGGAAAGCCCCTGTGCGACTGGATTCTTTTTATTCTGCTTGTAGCGAATTTCTAAGGGCCAGCCTTGTAAGGAAAGAGTCCACGCTGTTATGCGGCTATTAGACAAATTCCCATATCTTATTCTCTCACTTTGCAAATATAGCAAAGGCTGGTGGGCCGTTTCTACAATAATTTTCTCGCCCTGTATATAGCTGCAGAAATTTTGTAGAGCCCATACAGTAGATAAGAGGGCTTTTTCGCAATCGCTAAATTTTATTTCTACAGGGGATAGAGTTTTGGCTTTGCTTAACCCCTTAATGACCGGACCATTTTTCAATGTTCTTACCCTTAATGACAATGGCTATTTTTACATTTCTGCAGTGTTTGTGTTTAGCTGTAATTTTCCTCTTACTCATTTACTGTACCCACACATATTATATACCGTTTTTCTCGCCATTAAATGGACTTTCTAAAGATACCATTATTTTCATCATATCTTATAATTTACTATAAAATAAATTATAAAATATGAGGAAATTGAAAAAAACACACTTTTTCTAACTTTGACCCCAAAAATCTGTCACACATCTACGACCACCAAAAAACACTCATGCTAAATAGTTTCTAAATTTTGTCCTGAGTTTAGAAATACCCAATGTTTACATGATCTTTGCTTTTTTTGCAAGTTATAGGGCAATAAATACAAGTAGCACTTTGCTATTTCCAAACCACTTTTTTTTCAAAATTAGCGCTAGTTACATTGGAACACTGATATCTGTCCGGAATCTCTGAATATCCCTTGACATGTATATATTTATTTTTAGAAGACAACCCAAAGTATTGATTTATACCCATTTTGGTATATTTCATGCCACCATTTCACTGCCAAATGTGAGCAAATAAAAAAAAATTGTTCACTTTTTCCCAAATTTTGTCACAAACTTTAGGTTTCTCACTGAAATTATTTACAAACAGTTTGTGCAATTATGGCACAAATGGTTGTAAATGCTTCTCTGGGATCCTCTTTGTTCAGAAATAGCAGCCATATATGGCTTTGGCATTGCTTTTTGGTAATTAGAAGGCCACTAAATGCCGCTGTGCACCACACGTGTATTATGCCCAGCAGTGAAGGGGTTAATTAGGGAGCTTGTAGAGACCTTAAAGGGTTAATTTTAGCTTTAGTGTAGTGTAGTAGACAACCCAAAGTATTGATCTAGGCCCATTTTGGTACATTTGATGCCACCATTTCACCGCCAAATGCAAGCAAATAAAAAAAAAAAAGTTAAAATTTTCACAATTTTAGGTTTCTCACTGAAATTATTTACAAACAGCTTGTGCAATTATGTCACAAATGGTTGTAAATGCTTCTCCAGGATCTCCTTAGTTCAGAAATAGCAGACATATATGGCTTTGGCATTGCTTTTTGGCAATTAGGAGGCCACTAAATGCTGCTGCGCACCACACTTGTATTATGCCCAGCAGTTAAGGGGTTAATTAGGTAGCTTGTAGAGAGCTTGCAGGGTTAATTTTAGCTTTAGTGTAGAGATCAACCTCCCACCTGACACATCCCACCCCCTGATCCCTCCCAAACAGCTCTCTTCCCTCCCCCACCCCACAATTGTCCACGCCATCTTAAGTACTGGCAGAAAGTCATTCATCTGTGATGGACCCCTGCCTTAGCCCCCAACCTCCCTGATCCCACCCAAACAGCTCTCTAACCCTCCCAACCTACCTATTTGCCACCATCTTGGCATAAGTGTCTGCCAGTACCCAGTTTTCCCAAAAAAAGAGAGGTTGTTTTTTTTTGTTTTTTTTTCTTAAATATATAGTTTTCTGTAGTGTAGCTTCCCCCCCCAATAACCCCATCCCCCTACCCTAGCAGATCCTAAAAAAAAAATGTTTTCTGCCCCCCTCTCTCTTCTTTAATCATTGGTGGCAGTGGTTGCTGCATGCGCGCGTGTGCACACACACATGCACACGCGCATGCGCCCGCGCAGGCCCCCCTCCGCATGCTCCCAGCATCCAGCGTGCACATAGCACTTGCAGGAACCAGATGCCGGGTAGCGATGGGCCGCCCACCCACCTCCCTTGAAAGCTCCCACCCACCAACGAACGGCACCATCGCTACCGGTGCAGAGAGGGCCACAGAGTGGCTCTCTCTGCATCGGATGCTTGTTAAAGGGTTTTGCAGGATGCCTCAATATCGAGGCATCACTGCAATACCCTGAGAGCTGCTGGAAGCGATTGCGATCGCTTCCAGCACTCTCTTAAACAACTGACGTACCAGGTATGTCCATTGTCACTAACTTTTAGTTTTTGCAGGACGGACCTGGTACGTCAGTTGTCATTAAGGGGTTAAATTATCATGCTTTTGGTATAAAACAGCACTCATGCTTACATCCGTGTAACCTGTCTCTAAGAAGAAAGGGTTACCGCCTTCCGGGTACGCTAAGCAAGGTGCTTGAGTGAGTTTTCTTTTCAACTCTTTTATGGCTATCTCTTGAGACTCACTCCAGTGCCATTTCACATCCTTCTTTAGAAGAAGTATTAGTGGTTTAGCTAACTCTGCATAATTAATAATGAATTTGCGAGAATAATTTGTCATACCCAGGAATGACCTCAATTCTTTTAAGTTAGTTGGGATTTTAGAATTTACTATAGCTTCCACCTTTTTCTTCTGAGGATTTAGTCCTTCAGAAGTAACTTCATGTCCCAAGAAGTTTACACAAGTGCGGCACCATTGAGCTTTTTGTAGGGATAATTTGACACCTGCCCTTTTAAGTTGGCTGAGGAAGTGTTTAAGCTCTGTGATGTGTTATTCAAAGTCTTTGCTTTTGATTAAAACATCATCAACATAAGATAAGGTCCCGCTTTCCAGTGCATCAGGCATAGCCTTATGCATGAATACAGCAAATTCATGTCCAGAATTTATGTAACCAAAAGGAAATCTCTGAAATGCATATTGGACTTTTTGGAATGAGAATGCCAGCTTATAATGGTCCTCCTCATGTACCTTTATGGTCCAATATCCCTGTGCACAATCAATGGCAGTGAATATTTTGGATCCCTGCATTTGCGCTAGGCACTGATCAATGTATGGTACAGGCCAGCCAGACATGTACACTCGTTTGTTTAGCTGTCTTAAATCAGCACACAAACACCATTATCCATTGAGCTTAAGAACACCTAGAATAGGATTGTTGTAAGAGCTGTGTACCTGTCTGATAATACCTCTTTCTTCCAAGTTCCTTATGATTTCTGCAAGAGAATCTTATTTGGCTAAAGGAAGTCTGTATTGTTTAACAAAGACAGGTGGTGCATCGGGATCTGTTTGTATTCTTGCAATGTGCAAGTTTGTAGTACCACAGTCATAAGAATCCCTAGCAAAAATATCCTTGTACTCCAACAGGAGTTCTCGCAGCAGTTGGCATTCATCATCGCTGGAACAGCCATTAGCTAAGGATATTTGCTCTTCGACTATTTGTTGAAATCCTGGAAAGATTTCAGGCTGTCCTATTTCATAGGCTTCTTCCAACCTAGAGGTGAGATCCCCTTGATTATAATTTATATTGCCCCCATGACTCTGGGTATTGGGGTAATCTTGCTGTTTGATCAGCTGATCAAACACAAGAGAGGCTTCTTCAATTTTACAGATGCCTTCCTCTGAGCTGAAGGGATAAATAGACTGAATATTAAATAGACCCTCTGGCATAGATGCAATGGATTGTTCTATTAATTGTTCTTCAGTTAAGTATCCTTCAGGTATTAGCCCAATTACATTATTTTGGAATCCAAACGTGTAATAACTTGATTCCAGCGCATATCCTATGGTGGTTCCCTTAAATAAGGTTATATCCTGTGGGGTCATGTTATGCACAATAATATGTATTGGAGTAGTTCCAATATTCACCAAAGGAGTGTAGGTCACTGCAACACCAATATTTTTTATTCTATGGGAGAGGCAAATTAGTGTTTCAGAAGTTTTTAATTTCTGACCTCTCTTTACCTGTAATGGTAAAAGAAATTTATCAACCCCGGCAGGAATTATAACATTGTTAGACACCTGCATATTCACAGCATATGGCAATTGCTAGTTTGATTTCAGGACGGCATTTTCATCCTGAAATACTTCAGGGTTCCCCTTTAACCTGCTCCAGAGGCAAGAGTTAATCAAATCTATTTGTATGGCATATCTATGTAAGATATCATTGCCAATGTATATTTGATTATGGGGAGTATTTAAAACTAAAAACACGTGCTTCACTGATTTATTACCTATAGATATAGATAATAAGCACTTAGCTTTGATGTTATAGCTTTCAAACCTGTTATCCAGGTTGTGGACACAGTGGTCTTGGGGAGAAAGATACTTAATCACTATAGGTTCAGCTATCTGTGCTAACAAGCCTTCGCTTATATAGCTAGCTTCCTATTTTAAGTTTAATTTAGCATACTTGGTTTTACCAAGGTCATGCATTTTTATAGGGATAAATAGATCCTCTTTAACTCTCTCAATCCCTGTGAGGTATTGAGTGTGCCCCCCCCCCTTAGGGATTTTATGATCCCCCTTGTGGAGAGATATGGTTAATACGTCGCCGTCTAGGGAAATATTCGCTATCTTTCCAGGCGAAATTTTAAAAGTATTACCATCAGAGCCACTTAAAGGAGTCTGATCATCTATTTGTAAAATAGTGATTTCAGGTACAGAGTTATTCCTGAAATGAATCTCCACAGAATCTGGTTTCTCTTCCACCACGTGACAGCTATGTTGGGTGCGAGATATACCGGATTGCTCATAATTTATTGGCTGTTTTACTTGTACTACATTATGTATGCAATCAATTATGGGGCTTAGTCGCTTCAGGAGATCATTACCAATAATTAAACGATCAGTTGGCAGATCCACTATAATGACAGGGTGTCTTATGACCCTGTTCCCCAATTTAAATTTTAACCAGGCAGTACTATAAATTTTTAGGGAGTTACCCCCAACTCCTTAGAGAACCATCAAATTATTTTATTTTAGGTTTGTGGGGTGTTAGCTCATTTAGCTGTGTGTAGTACCTGTGGGATAAAATAGTTGCCTGAGACCCAGTATCAATTAATCCCATGCTCAGCTAGTACATAATATCTCCCTGCAGTTTCTACCATTTCACACATAAAATTTTCGTTATTGTACATCTGTGGAGTTCGCCACGTGTTACCTGAATCCGCCATGTTTTCCTGTGCAGAAGGACTTTCATACCTACTGGTCTCCTTTATGACAGGGTTGGCTGGATTCTTGTGTACTGCATCTGTGGAAATAAGGTTAAAAGGACACTGCGAAGGGAAAGATTGGTTAATGCTTTCAGGCCGAGGTTGCTCGTCATCACAGCTAAATCATCCATTTCCGGTCTGTGTGGAGAGAACATGATTAGTTTCATTGCTATTTATTATTACATTTTGTATATCTCTCCCTTCCTTTTCAGGTGATACTGCAGTATTTATGACTGTGCCTGTGGTCCACTGCTGACCACTGGCTGTACCCCTAAAAAAGTATTGTTCGGTTGCTGAGCTGTAGAAGGTTGACTCATATTAGCGAATTGTTCGCTCAACCGATTTAACTGGGTAAAAAGCATTATCATAATAATGATTCCTGGACCATTGCGTTCCCTCAGAATCAGGGCTGCTATTTCTATTCTGGCATGGTTGCCCCTGGGGTTCAGCTTGTTCAGCGTTATTATTTTGGGGAGCATTATATACTTGGGTTGTCTGGTTACCCTGAGAATATCTTTGCCATCTATTGTATCTACCTTTGCGTGGGTAACAATTATTTGGTGAGTATTCTCTTTGTGAGTAATTACTCACCTGAGTATGTCCCCCACTTTGGTTATAGTCTCTCTGTGCCTCAGCCTGTGTAGGGGAAGGGGCAGAGTTAAACCTCTGTGGATATGGCCTGTTTTGACTGGCCACCTCCGCATAGGTTTTCTTTTTAGACTACAAATTGAGGGGGCTAGGTGACACCCTAGTTTCTGCTACAATTTTGGGTTTTGATTCCTTTTTAACCCCTTGCTCACTGGACTGCTGAAGAGTATAATTTTGTATTCTCTTTGATCAGCCATTCCAATGAGCAGTCCTCATCAAAATCTCTAGCTAAGTTAATTTTGATGGGTGTAGGCAGTGCTACAAAAATTAAATTTACAAATTCTGAGCAATCAAATCTGGGATTATCTTCAACCATACTGTACACATTTTTCAATTCAGAAAGGAATTCGATGGGACTCTGATTAGCACTACATTTTAAACCATATACCACTATTTTCGCGGCAGTTTTAGTGCAATGTTATTTAATTATAGTGTAGTGTTAGGTGTAATTGTAACTTAGTTTAGGTTTTATTTTACAGGTAAATTTGTCTTTATTTTAACTAGGTAGTTATTAAATAGTTAATAACTATTTAATAACTATTGTACATAGTTAAAATAAATAAAAATTAGCCTGTAAAATAAAAATAAACCCTGAGATAGCTACAATGTAACTATTAGTCATATTGTAGCTATCCTAGGGTTTATTTTATAGGTAAGTATTTAGTTTTAAATATGAATAATTTATTTAATTGTAGTTATTTTATTTAGATTTATTTAAATTATATTTAAGTTTGGGGGGTGTTAGGGTTAGGGTTAAACTTAGGTTTAGGGGTTAATATATTTATTATAGTGGCGGCGACATTGGCGGCAGATTAGGGGTTAATACCTATAATGAAGGTGGCGGCGATGTTGGGGGCAGCAGATTAGGGGTTCATAAGTATAATGTAGGTGGCAGCCGTGTCCGGAGGGGCAGATTAGGGGTTAATAATATCATGCAGGTGTCGGCAATGTCGGGGACAGCAGATTATGGGTTAATAAGTGTAAGATTAGCGGTGTTTAGACTCGGGGTTCATGTTAGGGTGTTAGGTGTAGACATACATTTTCTTTCCCCATAGGAATCAATGGGGCTGTTTTAGGAGCTGAGCCTGAATACTGCTTTTTTGCAGGTGTTTTTTTTTTTTCAGCTGATTCTGCCCCATTGTTTCCTATGGGGAAATCGTGCATGAGCACGTTTAGCCAGCTCACCGCTACCGTAAGCAGCGCTGGTATTGAGGTGAGATGTGGAGGTGTGGACACCAGATGCAATTTTTTTTATGCCTTTAATCAATGGGAACTTGATGTACTCCATCATACTCCATTTTTAATTCTCACATGGCAAGAGATGAATAGAATAAACTCCCCATTGAGGAAAGATAAACAAACCACTCTGGATAATCTGAATCTCCGCGAAGGGGATGAGCTGATCATCCCTTTTTATTGGGATGTGCATTTTCCCATTTTTTTATCTTCCTCCTCGACCTCCCCAGCCCCTAGATACATACACCAATGTTAAATATTATAGATGTCGCCTAAGCTGATTACTTGGAATGTGGGAGGGATACACTCACCAATAAAAAGAAAGGCCATTCTCACACACTTACATAGGCTACACACTGATATCGCCCTCCTACAGGAGACACACTTGACCGACAGTGAGCACGAGAAACTGAAAACAGACTGGTTGGACAGGTAGCATATGTCTCGCACACTACCTCAAGTAGGGGACTAATCATATTCAGCCAGATTACGAGTTTTGCGTTAGGAGCTGTGCGGTGCTAACATGCAGTTTTTTCTCATGCTCACTTACCTACAGCGCTGGTATTACGGATTTTTACAAACCCGGCGATAAAATGCAAGAAGTTAGCGTTGAGCAAAATTTTGCTCCATACCGCACTCCAATACCAGCACTGCTTAAGGCAGCGGTGAGCTGGTCGTACGTGCCCATGCACGATTTCCCCCTAGACATCAATGGGGAGAGCTGGCTGAGAAAAAGTCTAACACCTGCAAAAAAGCAGCGTAAAACTCAGTAACGCAGCCCCAATGATTCCTATGGGGAAATAAAAGTTATGTTTACACCTAACACCCTAACATGAACCCTGAGTCTAAGCACCCCTAATCTTACATTTATTAACCCCTTATCTGCTGCCCCCGACATCGCCGACAACTACATTATATTTATTAACCCCTAATCTGCCGCTCTGGGCACCGCTGCCACCTACATTATACTTATTAACCCATAATCTGCTGCGCCCAACATCGCCACCACCTACATTATATTTATTAACCCCTAATCTGCCGCCCTCAATGTCGCTGCAACCTACCTACAATTATTAACCCCTAATCTGCCGCCCCCAATGTCGCCACCACTAAATTAAATGTATTAACCCCTAAATCTAAGTCTAACCCTAACCCTAACTTAAATATAATTTAAATAATATAAATAAAATTACTATGATTAACTATATTATTCCTATTTAAAACTAAATACTTACCTATAAAATAAACCCTAAGCTAGCTACAATATAACTAATAGTTACATTGTATCTAGCTTAGGGTTTATGTTTATTTTACAGGCAAGTTTGTATTTATTTTAACTAGGTAGAATAGTTATTAAATAGTTATTAACTAATTAATAACTACCTAGTTAAAATAAAGACAAATTTACCTGTAAAATAAAACCTAACCTATGTTACACTAACACCTAACACTACACTACAATTAAATAAATTCCCTACATTAAATACAATTAAATAAATTTAATTAAATGAAATTAGCTAAATTACAAAACCCCCCACTAAATTACAGAAAATAAAAAACAAATTACAGATCTTTATACTAATTACACCTAATCTAATAGCCCTATCAAAATAAAAAAGCCCCCCCCCAAAAAAAAAAACTAGCCTAAACTAAACTACCAATAGCCCTTAAAAGGGACTTTTGTGGGGCATTGCCCCAAAGAAATCAGCTCTTTTACCTGAAAAAAAATACAAACAACCCCCCCACCAGTAAAACCCACCACCCACACAACCAACCCCCCAAATAAAGGCCTAACTAAAAAAACCTAAGCTCCCCATTGCCCTGAAAAGGGCATTTGGATGGGTATTGCCCTTAAAAGGGCATTTAGCTCTATTGCAGGCCCAAAGCCCTAACCTAAAAAATAAACCCACCCAATACACCCTTAAAAAATTCCTAACACTAACCCCCGAAGATTCACTTACCGGGAGAAGTCTTCATCCAAGCGGCAAGATGTCCTCAACAAAGCTGGCAGAAGTGGTCCTCCAGACGGGCAGAAGTGGTCCTTCAGAGGGGCAGAAGTCTTCATCCAGATGGCATCTTCTATCTTCATCCTTCCGTCGTGGAGCGGGTCCATCTTCAAGACATCCGACGCAGAGCATGCTCTTCAATCGACGGCTTCTTCAGAATTAATATCACTTTAAGTGACGTTATCCAAGATGGCGTCCCTTAGATTCCAATTGGCTTATAGAATTCTATCAGCCAATCGGAATGAAGGTAGAAAAAGATCCAATCATCCAATAGAATTGAGCTTGCATTCTATTGGCTGATTGGAACAGCCAATAGAATGCCAGTTCAATCCTATTGGCTGAATACATCCATCTGGATGAAGACTTCTGCCTGTCTGGAGGACCACTTCTGCCCGTCTGGAGGACCACTTCTGCCGGCTTCTTTGAGAACATCTTGCTGCTTGGATGAAGACTTCTCCCGGTAAGTGAATCTTCGGGGGGTAGTGTTAGGATTTTTTTAAAAGTGTATTGGGTGGATTTATTTTTTAGGTTAGGGCTTTGGGCCTGCAAAAGAGCTAAATGCCCTTTTAAGGGCAATGCCTATCAAAATGCCCTTTTCAGGGCAATGGGGAGCTTATGTTTTTTTAGTTAGCTTTTTATTTGGGGGGTTGGTTGGGTGAGTGGTGGGTTTTACTTTAGTGGGGGTTGTTTGTATTTTTTTTTTTTTTACAGATAAAAGATTACTTTGGGGCAATGCCCCACAAAAGGCCATTTTAAGGGCTATTGATAGTTTAGTTTAGGCTAGGGTTTTTTTTTTATTTGGGGGGGTTTAATAGGACTATTAGATTAGGTGTAATTAGTTTAAAGATCTGTAATTTGTTTTTTATTTTCTGTAATTTAGTGTGTTTTTTTTTGTAATTTAGCTAATTTAATTTATTTAATTGTATTTAATGTAGGGAATTTATTTAATTGTAGTGTAGTTTTAGGTGTTAGTGTAACATAGGTTAGGTTTTATTTTACAGGTAAATTTGTCTTTATTTTAGCTAGGTAGTTATTAAATAGTTAATAACTATTTAATAACTATTCAACCTATTTAAAATAAATACAAACTTGCCTGTAAAATAAAAATAAACCCTAAGCTAGATACAATCTAACTATTAGTTATATTGTAGCTAACTTAGGGTTTATTTTATAGGTAAGTATTTCGTTTTATATAGGAATAATGTAGTTATTGAAATTAATTTTATTTAGATTTATTTAAATTATATTTCAATTAGGGGGTGTTAGTATTAGGGTTTGACTTAGGTTTAGGGTTTAATAAATTTAATATAGTGGCAGCGACGTTGGGGGTGGAAGATTAGGGGTTAATATATATAATGTAGGTGGCGGTGATGTTAGGGGCAGCAGATTTGGGGTTAATAATATTTAACTAGTGTTTGTGCGGCGGGAGTGCGGCGGTTTAGGGGTTAATATATGTATTATAGTGGCAGCGATGTCCAGAGCAGCAGATTAGGGGTTAATAATTTTATTTAAGTGTTTGCGATGCGGGAGGGCCTCGGTTTAGGGGTTAATAGGTAGTTTATGGGTGTTAGTGTACTTTTTATCACTTTAGTTATGAGTTTCATGCTACGGCGTTGTAGTGTAAAACTCATGACTACTGACTTTAGAATGCATTACGGATCTTGGAGGTAGAGGGTGTACCGCTCACTTTTTGGCCTCCCAGGACAGACTCATAATACCGGCGCTATGAAAGTCCCATAGAAAAAAGGGTTTACGAAAGTCGGTTTGTGGTAAGGCCAAAGAGGTGTGCGGTGCCCCTAAACCTGCAAGACTCGTAATACCAGCGGTAGTGAAAAAGCAGCATTAGGACCTGTTAACGCTGCTTTTTCAGCTTAACGCAAAACTTGTAATCTAGCCGATTGTTTGGTAAGAGACTTGTACCAGATATAAAAATATATATAAATACCCAGAGGGGAGATACATTGTAGTGCAAATTAAAGTGGGCCAACGTGTTTTCATCCTTTGCAATATTTATGCCCCTAACCAGATAAGTTCGGCCTTCTGGACTCAAATTGTACAGACCCTCTCAGTGTACCAAATTGTACAGACCCTCTCAGTGTACTTGGATACATATATTATTCTGGGTGGAGATTTTAATTTGGCCTCTAACCCTATGTGTGATAGAATGAGAGCACCAGGAGCGCCCCAGACCGCATGTTTTGTTATTATACTTTGTCAGGGTAATCATGCAGGCCATATACACCTCCCTTGATAGGGGGAGTAACAGGGATTAAAGTGCTAAGAATAGTGCAACTTAACACAACCTAGTTAACACTGGTTCCCAGACCGCATGTCTTGTTGTTATACTTTGTCAGGGTAATCATGCAGGCCATATAGACCTCCACCGAAAGGGGGAGTAAGAGGGATTAAACTGCTAAGAAAAGTACTACTTAACACAACCTAGTTACCATGGGTCCCAGACCGCGTGTCTTGTTGTTATACTTTGTCATGGTAATCATGCAGGCCATATAGACCTACCCCGATAGGAGGAGTTACAGGGATGAAAGTGCTAAGAATAGTACTACTTAACCCAACCTAGTTACCATGGGTCCCAGACCGCATGTTTAATTATTATACTTTGTCAGGGTAATTATATATCTAACAAATCTATCTATTTATCTTCTATCGATTCTATCTAACTATCAATCTATGTATATCTATCCTATCTATCTATCTATCTATCTATCTTGTGTCCGGACTGTTTTGAGACAGCCACTTGTGTTTTTGACTAATTTGAAGTAGGAGGACAGACCAATCACAGGGATTAAACTGCTAAGAATAGTACTACTTAAGAAAACCTAGTTATACCAGTACCACCATGGGTCCCAAACCACATGTTTGGTTGTTATACTTTGTCAGGGTAATAATGCAGGCCATATAGACCTCCCCCGATATGGGGAGTTACAGGGATGAAAATGCTAAGAATAGTACTACTTAACACAACATAGTTACCATGGGTCCCAGAATGCATGTTTTGTTGTTATACTTTGTCAAGGTAATCATGCAGGCCATATTGACCTCCCTTAATAGGGGGAGTAACAGGGATTAAAGTGCTAAGAATAGTACAACTTAACACAAACTAGTTAACATTAACAGTGGTTTCCAGACCGCATGTCTTGTTGTTATATTTTGTCAGGATAATCAGGCAGGCCATATAGACCTCCCCTGATAGGGGGAGTAACAGGGATTAAAGTGCTAAGAATAGTACAATTTAACACAACCTAGTTAACAGTTGTTCCCAGACCGCATGTCTTGTTGTTATATTTTGTCAGGATAATCAGGCACGCCATATAGACCTCCCCCGATAGGGGGAGTAACAGGGATTAAAGTGCTAAGAATAGTACTACTTAACACAACCTAGTTACCATGGGTCCCAGACCGCATGTTTTGTTATTATACTTTGTCAGGGTAATCATGCAGGCCATATAGACCTCCCTTGATAGGGGGAGTAACAGGGATTAAAGTTCTAAGAATAGTACTACTTAACACAACCTAGTTACCATGGGTCCCACACCGCATGTTTTGTTGTTATACTTTGTAAGGGTAATCATGCAGGCCATATAGACCTCCCCTGGTAGGGGGAGTAACAGAAATTAAAGTGCTAAGAATAGTACTACTTAACACAACCTAGTTACCATGGGTCCCAGACCGCATGTTTTGTTGTTATACTTTGTCAGGGTAATCATGCAGGCCATATAGACCTCACCCGATAGGGGGAGTAACAGGGATTAAACTGCTAAGAACAGTACTACTTAACACAACCTAGTTACCATGGGTCCCAGACCTTGTGTCTTGTTGTTATACTTTGTCAGGGTAATCATGCACGCCATATAGACCTCCCCCGATAGGGGGAGTAACAGGGATTAAAGTGCTAAGAATAGTACTACTTAACACAACCTAGTTGCCATGGGTCCCACACCGCATGTTTTGTTGTTATACTTTGTCAGGGTAATCATGCAGGCCATATAGACCTCCACCAAAAGGGGAAGTAAGAGGGATTAAACTGCTAAGAAAAGTACTACTTAACACAACCTAGTTACCATGGGTCCCAGACCGTGTGTCTTGTTGTTATACTTTGTCATGGTAATCATGCAGGCCATATAGACCTCCCCCGATAGGAGGAGTTACAGGGATGAAAGTTCTAAGAATAGTACTACTTAACACAACCTAGTTACCATGGGTCCCAGACCGCATGTTTAATTATTATACTTTGTCAGGGTAATAATATATCTATCAAATCTATCTATTTATCTTCTATCGATTCTATATAACTATCAATCTATGTATATCTATCTATCAAATCTATCTATCTCGTGTCCGGACTGTTTTCAGACAGCCACTTGTGTTTTTGACAAATTTGAAGTAGGAGGACAGACCAATCATCTTCTTCCATCTCCCTGTTCCAAAAATGCAGGCCATATAGACCTCCCCCGATAGGGGGAGTAACAGGTAGTAGTAAACTACTAAGAATAGTACTACTTAACACACCACGGGTCCCAGACCGCATGTCTTATTGTTATACTCAGGGAAATTATATATCTTTCAAATCTATCTATTTATCTATCAAATCTATCTAACTATCAATCGTATCTATCAAATGTATATTTCATCTATTGATCGATGTCATTCGTATCTATAAAATGTATATTGCATCTTTTGATTGATGTAATTCGTATCTATCAAATGTATATTGCATCTTTGGATCGATAACACTTGTATCTATCAAATGGATATTGCATCTATTGATCTATGTAATTTGTATCGATCATATGTATATTGCATCGATTAAGCTATGAAATCTATGTATCTATCTATCAAATCTATCTATCTCGTGGTTGTGCTAATGGACTGTTTGCGGTTGTTTGCGATGCGTTACACTTGGAGTTTGGTCTGTCACTGTGAAGCGGGCGTAACCCTTACACTACCTGATCGATATGACATCATAACTGATGTTTTAAAGCACGTTATTGCAAACAATTTATTAATGTTAGGTGATTTAGGCCCTCTATGGGTTAAATGCAGACTCTGCATCAACAATGTAATTTTCCATGGGAGTTTTGACATGGATCCCCCTCCAGCATGCCACAGTCCAGGTGTTAGTACCCTTGAAGCAACTTTTCCATCACTATTGTGGCCAGAAAGAGTCCTTGTGGGTTTTAAAGTTCGCCTGCCTATTGAAGTCAATGGCGGTTCGACATTTTTAAGTTTGCAACATCACTAGCCTTCATCTGTTGACTTTGCATATCCATGTCATATACTATGCAAATGTAATATGAAAGAATGTAATCACACCTGACCACCCTTTTTAATAAAGAGAATTAAAAAAAAAAAAAAATGGAGACAAGTCATTTTGGAAATAAAGAAAGAGTAAAGATAAGAGTAGATAAGTTATCCTGCTTAGAGAGGTTAAGGGCAAAATACTTCCATGCTATTGTAGGGGGAAGGGAATTGTCAAGCAACAATGTAGAAGTGGAGTTTTAGAGACGGATAGATTGGTTAGGGCAGGAAAATCAGGAGATGGGAGAGAGCAACAGTTTGAGAGAGTTTGAGAAATGTTGCTGATCTAGTGGCTTAATGCTTCTGTGGCATTTGGTGTGAGGGTTAAATGGAGGGAGAGTTGCAAGAAGTGCTGTGATGTTGCAGGTGAGGAGATGATGGTCAGAAAGTGACAAAAGGGTCGTTTGTGAAGTTTAAGAGAGTCCATTGATAGCTGAAAATTAGATCAAGATTACGTGTCAAGAGTTCATCCCAGTGGGCAGGGTCGGCTCCAGAACGAATGAAATGGGGGGGGGGCATTTTATTTTCAAGAGGGGGCACGTATTTACAGTCAAAATAAGAGCAGACCTACATATTCTGCAGGGCAGTGTAGCTTCTGGGTGGCTTATCCCCCACTATTAACATTTGGAGAATATGTGCTTAATGACTAGGTAAAAGAATGAAGACTAAATCCTATGCAGTGCACTAAAACAGAGCCATTAAACTTGAGACCCCAGTGCAATAGCTCCTTAAAACCAATTCACCCCTTAATCACCATTATCCAAAACCCTTAAACTCATTCTCAAATTTAAATCATGTCCCCAAAACAGCCATGCACCACCACCCCCATGCAATGAACCCCTTTGTTTGCAATAGCAGTGAGGATACTAGGTTTTTCGGTACTGGTAATTTTGTAGATTAAATTTAGCTATACCCGTTTCACAATAACTAACAGATATCAGGCTACTTAATACAACCTATGTACTGTGAACCTATAAGAATATGAATGTATCATATAAATATAAGTCTATAAATGGCTACCGGCTTCTATCGACGCCTCAAAAGTGCACTGTGATCTTAGTCCCGGCCTAAGATCACAGTGCATTTTTGAGGCGTTGATCGAAGCCGGTAGCCATTTATAGACTTACATTTATATGATACAATCATATTCTTATCATGGTCTATTGTTTAAGAAAATGAGTAACTCACGATAGTTAGGTAAAATTAATAGGGTTAAAGACAAGTCCAAAAAGTCTCTAATTTACTTCCAATTCCAAATAAGAGGTTAAGACAGGGAGCTCCTTGCAGATGCGTGATGCAGCCTCACAGTTCGGCAGCCAACTCTGCCCCCAGCATACAGCATTGCATAACAATTCATTATTTTGTTTATTATTTTTAAAGCGTATGATGCAGGGGCGTAACTAGAAGCCTCAGGGCCCCGGTGCAAGAATCCATGAAGGGCCCCCCCCCCCCCCCAAAAAAAAAAGAAAACATTTTTCTCTCTATTTTTTTATTTTAATGTATATTTTCATTTTTCTGTTTTTTAAAACCTTTAGAAGAAATCCATTGCCATAACCATACTAGAAAACGGCACAAGAGTCCATTCACCATGATATAAATAAAAAATGGAACTGCCCTAGTTGTGTAGCGAAGAGACATACACACATGTGCTCACACAAGCACACATATACATACACACACGTGCACCCACAGACACACATACATACACACACGCACAAGCACACACACTCACACATACACACATGGCATGCGCACACACACTTACTCATTCATACATACACCTACTCAAGCACACACATGCACACACAGACACATACACGTGTTTGTGTGAGAGTTCTCCAGTACTTTCAAGCTGAAACCAACTTTTCATCTCACAAGTTTACAGATCTTACATTAATACTTCACATACCTGTTGTGTTAGCTCACAAGGCTATGCACTGTATATAGGTTCACTTCCTATCAGCTATCATATGCCTAGATTACGAGTCTTGCGCTAGCCTTAAAAAGCAGCGTTGAGAGGTCCCAACGCTGCTTTTTAACGCCCGCTGGTATTACGAGTCTAACAGGTACAGGTGTACCGCTCACTTTTCTTCCGCGACTCGAGCTTACCGCAAATCCCCTTACGTCAATTGCGTATCCTATCTTTTTAATGGGATTTGCCTAACGCCGGTATTACGAGTCTTGGAAGAAGTGAGCGGTAGACCCTCTCGTGTCAAGACTTCTACCACATTTAAAAGTCAGTAGTTAAGAGTTTTATGGGCTAACGCTGGAACATAAAACTCCTAACTAAAGAGCTACAAAAGTACATTAACACCCATAAACTACCTATTAACCCCTAAACCGAGGCACCCCCACATCGGAAACACTTTAATAAATATATTAACCCCTAATCTGCCGATCGGACATTGCCGCAACTTTAATAAATATATAAACCCCTAAACCGCTGCACTCCCGCCTCGCAAGCATAAGTTAAATTTAATTAACCCCTAATCTGCCGTCCCTAACATCGCCGACACCTACTTACATTTATTAACCCCTAATCTGCCACCCCCAACGTCGCCGCTACTATATTAAAGGTATTAACCCCTAAACCTAAGTCTAAACTTAACCCTAACCCCCCCTAACTTAAATATAATTTAAAATAATCTAAATAAAATTACTACGGTTAAATAAATGAATCCTATTTAAAACTAAAAACTTACCTATAAAATAAACCCTAAGATAGCTACAATATAACTAATAGTTACATTGTATCTATCTTAGGGTTTATATTTATTTTACAGGCAACTTTGTGTTTATTTTAACTAGGTACAATAGTTATTAAATAGTTATTAACTATTTAAAAAACTACCTAGTTAAAATAAATACAATTATACCTGTAAAATAAATCCTAACCTAAGTTACAATTACACCTAACACTACACTATCATTAAATAAATTACCTAAACTACCTACAATTAATTACAATAAAATAAAATAAACTAAATTACAAAAAAACAAACAAACACTAAATTACAGAAAAAAAAAGAATTACAAGAATTTTAAAGCAATTACACCTACTCTAATCCCCCTAATATAAAATAATAAAATTCCCTACCCTACACTAAATTACAAATAGCCCTTAAAAGGGATTTTTGCGGGGCATTGCCCCAAAGTAATCAGCTCTTTCACCTGTAAAAAAAATACAATACCCCCAACATTAAAACCCACCGCCCACACACCCAACCCTACTCTAAAACTCACCCAATCCCCCCTTAAAGAAACCTAACACTACCCCCCTGAAGATCTCCCTACCTTGAGCCGTCTTCACCCAGCCAGGCACAAGTGGACCTCCAGAGGGGCAGAAGTCTTCATCCGATCCAGGCAGAAGAGGTCCTCCAAGCGGCAGAAGTCTTCATCCAGGCGGCATCTTCTATCTTCATCCATCCGTAGAGGAGCGGATCCATCTTCAATCCAGCCGACACGGAGCCATCCTCTTCCATCGACATCCTAACAAAGAATGAAGGTTCCTTTAAATGACGTCATCCAAGATGGCGTCCCTTGAATTCCGATTGGCTGATAGGATTCTATCAGCCAATCGGAATTAAGGTAGGAAACATCCTATTGGCTGATTGGATCAGCCAATAGGATTGAGCTCGCATTCTATTGGCTGATTGGAACAGCCAATAAAATGCGAGCTCAATCCTATTGGCTGATCCAATCAGCCAATAGGATTGAACTTCAATCCTATGGGATTTTTCCTACCTTAATTCCGATTGACTGATAGAATCCTATCAGCCAATCGGAATTCAAGGGACGCCATTTTGGATGACGTAATTTAAAGAAACCTTCATTCTTCGTTAGGACATAGATGGAAGAGGATGGCTCTGCGTCAGCTGGATTGTAGATGGATCCGCTCCGCTCCGGATGGATGAAGATAGAAGATGCCGCCTGGATGAAGACTTCTGCTGCTTGGAGGACCTCTTCTGCCCGGATTGGATGAAGATTTCTTCCCCTCTGGATGTCCACTTGTGCCCGGCTGGGTGAAGACAGCTCAAGGTAGGGAAATCTTCAGGGGGGTAGTGTTAGTTTATTTTAAGGGGGATTGGTTAGGTTTTAGAGTAGGGTTGGGTGTGTTGGGTTTTAATGTTAGGGGGTATTGCATTTTTTTTACAGGTGAAAGAGCTGATTACTTTGGGGCAATGCCCCGCAAAAGGCCCTTTTAAGGGCTATTTGTAATTTAGTATAGGGTAGGGAATTTTATTATTTTTTTTTTTATTTTTATTTTATTAGGGGGGTTAGATTAGGTGTAATTAGTTTAAAATTCTTGTAAAAAAAATTTCTGTCATTTAGTGGGTTTTTTTCTCATAATTTAGTTTATTTAATTTAATTGTAATTAATTGTAGGTAGTTTAGGTAATTAGTTTAATTATAGTGTAGTGTTAGGTGTAATTGTAACTTAGGTTAGGATTTATTTTACAGGTATATTTGTCTATATTTTAACTAGGAAGTTATTAAATAGTTAATAACTATTTAATAACTATTCTACCTAGTTAAAATAAATTGCCCCCAATGCCCCCCCTTGGAGCAAACCCTGCCAGTGGTCCCGCATAACATTGTAATAGAAGCATTACTATAAGAACGGATTTAATCCTTTTCATGGATAGAAAAACAAAAAATAAAACAAGTTAACGAAAACTGTAAAATTAATTGTTTAAAAACAAATGCACATCTAATAAATAATTCTGTGATGAATAACTTTTGTTTTGACATGATTACAAACAGGAATTGTTAATTTCATGTACCATTAAAGTAGAAAAAAATCAAGAATATAAAAACATTCAAATATAATAAAGCACTTCAAAAAGGCATTTACCAAAAGTATTGCAAAGCTGCATGTTAACTAGAAAATACATTTAAAATTGTATTTATTTCCATGAGTTCACAATGATAGAGTAGTCACACTAAGATTAATTAAATCCACAAGTGCTTGTCAGTACATGGATAGTATAATACAAGCCTACAGCATAAGGTCACATTGGGTACCTGCATAGATCAAATCAATTATAACTTGACGGAAAAGTTTGCAAGGCATTCATAGATAAAATAAACTAGGACATAGCTATCAGTAATTGAATGAATGTTTTGTACTAGTGCTGGGCAATGGAACAGTAGCTTACAATACTTTTGTATAGAAAAGGATAAATGGTACAATGAATAAAGTCGTTACTTGAGGTTAAAAATACTGTACATTCTGTACAAACTAGAGTTTGACAGCATTGCTGGATTTAAGTGCTGCTGAAAATAATGTACTGAACAGAATAAATAATTCCTACTTACAAACACGTTACCCTTACAAATGAAACACAAACACCACTTTACACACACACAAACACATGTTTATAAATGTGTATATATGTGTTTATATGTGTATATACAGTATTTATGTAAATAGATATATACAAATATAAATGCATAAATACACATGTATGGTATATGTATATATATATATATATATATATATATATATATATATATATATACATATAAACACACATACACATATTTAGAAATATATATAATATATATATATATATATATATATATTCAATATAGCCCTTTCCAGTCAAATACCTTGTCATATACAATATACCTTTTAACCCTTATATAAAAAAATATATTTTGATTAAACTTTTTTTTTATTATTATTAGAAAGTGTATATATGAGTGTAATACTTTATTTCAATGTATTTATGTTGTGCTTGGTGCAACTTTTTTTAACCTTTCATGCTAGGTCTTCAGGCTCGCTAAGCCATTGTTTGAGCTTGAGCGAAACGGTTTACTTTCAACTTGTTATATGCGCATAAGTTTGTGCGGTCATGATATTTCTAATCATGACCCAAGCTAACTTAAGTGTGTCACTTGTTATTTAGTTCTAAAAATACTAACTATTATCACTACCCCAAAAGGTGCATTCCCCAGACTTCAGAACCTGCCCCTCCATTATGCTACAAAATGATTGCATGATCATTCCTTATCAATTTGCCATTGAAACTAAAACCGATGGAGTCAAGACCACACAATGCATTAAGATATAATATTTTTAGAAATAGTTACACTATTGTCTTTTATATAGTGCCTCTCATCTTATTTAGAGTTATTAATAGTATTCTTTATGTTTTTTCCACTCAATTTCAGATTATTATTTACTTAACTAACGACTAGATTACGAGTTTTGCTGTATGAGTAAAAAAGCAGCGTTAAGGCTCATAACGCTGCTTTTTCATTATCGCTGCTATTACGAGACATGTAGGTACAGCTGTCCCGCACATTTTTTTAGCCATACCGCAAATTAACTTAAGCAATTTGTGTAAAGTCTTTTTTTCAATGGGACTTCCATAGCGCCAATATTACAAAAAGTGAGCGGTACATATTTGTAACACATTCTAAAGTCAGTAGTTATGAGTTTTACACTACAAAGCCGTAGCATAAAACTCATAACTAAAGTGCTAAAAAGTACACTAATACCCATAAACTACCTACTAACCCCATCTATATTTTTAAACAATAACCATTTTGGAGTAGACTGTCCCTTTAATAGAGCCATCTTAGGGCTTGTTTTCATTGACCCATAAAAGTTTTTTTGCATGAGGTCGCAAAACATAAAAAATGGAGCCATAAGACTTAAGTTTCCGATGGCGTGTTTTCCACAATTACTAGCAGCAGGGGTTTCACTGACAAAGAAATTATATGTCCCATAGAAAATAGAAGTAAAAAATTATACCACAAGTGCAAAAAGTCAAACTTTGAATATCGCGTGCGCGTTCATGTATTCCCCCATAGAAGTCAATGGACCAAAAAAAGTAGGAATAAAACCCAACACTATGGGGCCTATTTATCATTGCGTCAATCTCGACGCATTCGCTGGAGTCAATATGCTTGCCAGACATCGCTGTCGCGAATCTACATAAGACGGCCTTATTTATTAAAACTCTGTCAAAAACACGTGCATCAAGTATGGTGCAATGAGTATCGGACTGTTGATAAATGAGAGTCATCAATGTCTGGGATATTCTGTTTCTTCCAACTTTATTTATACCATTTCATTACTGTCCATGAACAAGCACATTTCTCTAAAGTTTTTTTTTCCCCATCTATTATTGTCTAAGAAATAGCTAGATTTCTACCTTAACAAACAATAATATCTCGTAGAAAGATATTTTTCTATTTATTTGCTATACAAAAAAGTCTGATATATGATATTTTCACATAAATTAATGTGTATTTCAATAAATCATGATATGCCTCATGTTTATATATCTCATGTTTTTTTCTCTTTTTTTAAATGATTTTTAATGCTAGAATTTGTACATGTATCTTTGCACATACTTACATATATATATATATATATATATATATATATATATATATATATGCTATGTCAGAAATATTTTGCAAACATATTTAGATGTCCCTAAATTCCATTTTTGTTCTAAACAATGTTGTCTTTCATATCTCTGTTTATTTATACCACTATATGTATATAGTGTAAATATATTATGATTCTGAGCAAGAATAATTTTGAATATAACATGTAATCAGGGTATCATATGTATTTATTTGCAATCAATGGATATTTTAAGAGCTGGGCCAGTTTACTTTCTGCACCTGTGTAACCCTTCCTGATTACAGTCTAGTTTGAAACACCACCCCTACACAGGTGTTAAAAAATGGGCTGGCATTTAAGATGACATTTCTTCATGAAAATGAAATTCAAGAGAAGGAAGAAAAACACTGAACATAGCATGACAGTACAGAAGTAATTTTAATTTCTGCTGTGTCTGATTCATGACAGTTTAATGTTAGGTAGACTTTCCCTTTGAGCTACCAGTTTAAGATTATATTGAATCAAACATCATTTGATTATTAAAATCATTGTCAGAAATATTACACTGTGTGGCCTAATGTCATCATCAATGTTTATCTTTAATACTAATTTCACATATACATGCTTCCAAAGTATAATACACAATGTAACAAATGGCACTTACCAGTTCTGATGAGTGATCAATGACTCAAGTATAGAGCAATTTGATTCATTAGTGATAGTAGAAAATGTATATTTATTGGCTGATTTAATTAATCACATAATTATTATGCATTTACCAATAAGAAGTTGTGGAGAACTTTACTAGTTTGTGGGTTGTTTAACCGTTAGAGTATTGTGTCAAATTTGGTGTGAAAAGTGTTGCGTCAAATTTGGAAGTAGAGAGTGGGACTTGTATTACATGCTTTAAACATAGTGCAAATAGATTTATCCAAAAAAAGGAGTTAGCTATAGTATGTTATGTATTTATTTCATTTTTATCTCTATATCTACTAGTGCACCAAATAGATTTATCCAAAAAAAGGAAGTTAGCTATATTATGTTATATGTTTATTTATTTTTTATCTCTATATTTACTAGTGCACCAAATTTGAAGCAATACTTTGCACCAAATTTGGAGCAATACTTTGCACCAAATTTGGAGCAAGAATATTGTTTGATTTAGAAAGTATACAATTTTTATAAAGTTTCTAATTTACTTTTATTATCTAATATGCTTGTTTCTCTTGCAGCATCAAACATAACCTTTCTATGTTTTCAGACTTCCATTGATTTCTATGGCATTGGAGGCCTCAAGGGTGGAGGTTTGAACGATAGGTACGCTTCGTCGGAATTGACGCGAGCGTATCTATTGAATGTTTGAAAAATTGGCAAGAGGAACAAATGGAGTCAAATATTATGGTGGATGATCAGTATTCCGCTCAAATAACACAAGCATCGATCTGCATCAAATTGATATCGCGGGAGCGTACATTACATCACACATTTCAACATTTGACGATCTTGATGCTTTGTTAACTTTGGCGGATCAACTTTGCGTCAAATTTGACGTGGACTTTCACCACATTATCAGTTGAAGCATTGATAAATCGGCCCCTATATATGTATACATATGTATTTATGTGTTTATTTGTGCATATATGTCTGTAATTACATTTATATATATATATACATATATATACATACACATACATATAATTAATTAGACATATATATGTATGTATTTCATACACCTGAGACCTCATATCTTTGAGCCCTTATAACTTTTTTGTGCAATATTTTTTTTTAAATATTTTATTAGATGATGTTATTATTTCTGTAAATATACTTTGCAATGTATTTTTGATGTGTTTTGTGCAACTTTTTGGTTTTGCGAAACAGTTAACCAGAGCTCTGAAGTTGCGGTTGCTTATATACATATATATTTATGTTTTAATATGTGTATATACATATATTTAAAATTGCTGCGCTACTTAACCTCTTCGCTGTGCTTAGGTTATATGCCGTGTGTGACGGTATTGGAACGAGGTTCCCATTGAAGCCTATTGAAGCGTGCTTTCGTGAGCGCAATGCTTCCATGCAATTCATTACACCTAACTCGTAATACCAGCACACATTAGCGTGCGCTGGTATTACTCAGTTGTCACAAATATCGCTTTAGCGAAAGTGATATTTTGCGCTCAACTTGTAATCTGGCCCTTAATGTAATATAAATGTTGTTGTTCCCCTTGTAGTACAAAACTATATTATGAGCCATATGAAATCTTCAAACTAAGTGGTGCTGGTGCACATACAAGTGTTGGTTGAGATGCTCCCATGCACACTGAATTCTTGTGTTTTTCAGTAATATACATGAGAATACTGTGTTGAGTGCATTTAATTAAATGTGCATAAGACTATCTCATTCACTATTTAAATAAGCACAAGAACTGCTTTGAGTAAATATGGCCAAATCAAACCCAAAATAATTAAGCAATGTGTAAAGTGGTGTTTTAGCCAGTACAGGGATTTACAATTCCAGAGCAACATACAAGATTTGTAAAAATTACTTTGGATATAAAAAAACAAGAATTTGTGTAAACAATGATATTTTCTCAGGAGTAGTATAAAATCAGGCAATGTTTAACCCCTTAATGACCACAATGTATCCTGTATGTCACTGGTCGTTAAGGGTTTTTTCAGGCCATAATAGCACAAGTCTAGCAAGAACACGCTATTAATGCCCTCCCTCCAGCAGGCTTTGTGGAATAGAGCAGTCTCAACGCTGGTGGCAAGACCGCGCTATAAAACAATCAAGTCCCAAAAAAAGGCAAGCGACATACAGGGTACGTCGCTGGTCCTAAAGGGGTTAAATTGAGTTCTAGTCATTATTTCTAAATAATTTACACATACTACATTTGCAAAAAATGTATTGTCAATTAAAATATTTAATATATGTATTCAAATTTCATATTTTAATCTTTGAATGGCCTTATGAGGGTTTTATGAAGAATTACAAGACAGCAAAAGATGCAGATATAGATTAATGCAGCACTTTAGTACTTAAAGGGACATTAAACCCAACATTTTTCTTTCATTATTCAGACAGAGAATACAATTTTAAACAACATTCCAATTTACTTCTATTATCTAATTTGCTTCATTCTTTAGATATACTTAGTTAAAGAAATAGCAATACACATGGGTGAGCCAATCACATGAGGCATCTATGTGCAGCCACCAATCAGAAGCTACTGAGCCTATCTAGATATGCTTTTCAGGAAAGAATATCAAGAGAATGAAGCAAATTAGATAATAGAAGTAAATTAGAAAGTTTGCTTAAAATTGTATTCTCTATCTAAATCGTGAAAGAAAACATTTGGGTTTAATGTCCCTTTAAATGAAAGCATGATGTCAATAATTAATTTTAAAGGGACATAAAACCCAATATTTTCAAATACAGAATGAGATGTTGCATAGATTATCATTACATCAAATCGACTGAGATTACATATTGCTAGACTATTGTTACAAGTTAAAAATTAATATACAATAATAAGCAAAACAAACAAATATATTTTCATATTTATAACTTTTATTTCATAATTACCATAAGGCATGTATGTAATTTTTCAATGTGAAAAATGTTTATTTCATTTTTTTATTTAAAAAAATAAATATTGACATGTTAAAGTATTATGTGTCATGGGAATAATAATTGAAATAAATATAATTAACATTAAAGGGACAGTTTACTCAAAAATGTTTCTACCCTTTAATTTGTTCCCAATGATTCACTTTACCTGTTGGAGTGTATTAAATGTATTACAAGTATTTCCATTACCCTTATATTGGCATTTGAAATAGTTGATTTAGCCTGCGGTATCCCCACATAGCCTTAAAGTTTTTTGCCTTAAGTTAATACAGCCAATAGAAGAAACTACACTCCCAGTGAGGTATTGCAGAGATAAGGTAATAAAATGTTAATTTTCCATTGTTCTCTCCAAGTTTTGGTGATTGGTTTATGGACAGATATAAAATAAAGAAGCAGGTATATGTACACAATGTGATATAGTAATGAGATCTGATTATACCTACAAGCTCAACCCATTTTATTAGGTTGTGGCTTCAAAACACAAAATCAGCTAATTCTTATACACAAATAATCCTTAAAAAAGCTAATATTATACATTGTATACTCAGCAGCAGGGCCGCCATCAGGGGGTGACAGGGGTGACTCCTGTCAGGGGCCCAATGGGCTAGGGGGGCCCCATGAGGCAAGAACTAAAAAAAAAATGTTTTTTTTTCTTTTTTTAAAATTTTTTTGGCAGCCCCCAGTGGGTACTACAGCAAAGTGCTAATTGAGCATGGGAAATTTTATTACAAGGAGTAAAGTATTAGCATTTGAGAGGATTTCTGAGTGTGCACTAAACCGCTATGCACAGTGTGAGAAAGACTTAGCACTTTGTTTGTAGAGTGTGTGCCCGAGTCAGACGGCTGATCACTTTCATTTGCAGAGGAGGTAGGAATTACTTAGCAAATGTTTTTTATTTCTTTGTGCAATTTAAGATTGTAACTTCAGTGTGGTAGTAGTTGTATGGTGGGGCCAGGGGTCCATAAAAGCACATTTTTTTTTAGCAGCAGTGTATTTATGATTATTTGACAATGCTGTAGAAATTCTATATTTAACACCATGCAGAAATGTTTCCTCCTCAATATACAAATGATATATATTACATTCCAGTTTACTGCCCCTTTATGCAAGGACTTTCCAGATACAGGATTTTTACATCTGCATAACATGTTATATTCTCAGACTAAGATTGCTCAATGTTGGAAATGAGACAGGTTAACTTAAAACTGTTCAGTTTACTCTACAGCTGACTTAATTTTGAAATGCATACCAACAAGCTTAAATCCTGCATTTAACCAGATCTAATGGTATGAGTACTGTGGTTATCTATTAATTTAAAATATCTTTACTTTCTACTAAATTTAATATACTAAATCTCTATGGTGAAACCACTAAAACCAACACAGATAAATTGTGAAATAAACTCTATGAGGGGTCCTCCATTATTTGTCAAACAGTTTATTTAGGAATCAATATATGTTAATAATAAGATAAATATTTACAGGTATATATATATATAAATCTATTTTACAGATACAGTCCACATTTTAAGATACAGGGCAACTTTTCTACACTAACCCTAATTGTGCAATACTGCTACACAGAATATTATCCCAGAAATACTTAGCCAGATTATCTGTGTCCAACATCATCCATCTTTTAGCAGGAGCAGGATAAAATAGAAGAGACAGAGGCTCTGGTGTTACAGTATTTTATAACCCAATTCAAAAGGGAGTGGCTTATCAAATGCCACTCAAAAAGACCAATGGGAGTGTCTATAGTTCAGAGAGAAAGGTGTACCTGGGGGAAGGGATCCCAATAACAGCTAAGTGAATATTCCAGTGATAAAATGTCACCACATTCCCTCACTTTTTCTTCTCCTATGTTGCCCCATTTTCTAGTTATACCCACTAGTACAGAAGAACACAGTGGGAGCGAAAACTTTACAGGAGAAATTCTCCCACCATCCCTTCGAAATAATTCCCTCGGCGATATGAGCTCTTCTGTACTTTCCTAGGACTGTCAATTCCTAATCTAACTTTATACAATTCATTAGAAAAATTAATTTAAAATTATACATAGAAACACAAAATCCTATGCTAAACCCCATTAGCAACATTTATACAATGGTCTTAAATATTGGGAAAAGTTCATGTATGAGTGTGTGAGTGTGGGTACACTAGATGGGTATGCGTGTAGTAAAATCTTTATTAAGAAAGTGTGAATTGTGCCTGTAAAACAAAAGTTATAATGGTTCACTGAAGTTCTTTGTTGTCATCTTTTGGCATCTGGTCCTTGCTTTTGGCATCTGGTCCTTGCTTTTGCTTTACCAAAGCTCTCTCTTTGAACCACTTTGTTTTTTCCAAGACCCTCAAAGGAATGAAAAAAAGATTAAAACCAGGCATATATTTACTTCACACTACAACACTCCATCTGCAGTAGAAACCACATTCACAGTTATTAACTTCAAGTTGGAAAGTGCCTCTGTTATTGCATCATCCCACTCGCACCCTTACTTAACTTCTGTTGCTTGATTTATACGATTAGTTACCCCTTTATGCTATATATATATATATATAATTATTTTGGCCTAATGCACCATTTTACATCTCCATTGTGATACATTATACTTATTTAATTTGTCCAACGCCACCATCATAGCTTCATGGTAAGATCAGTCCTGAAGACACCTGAAAAACAACAATCTATAATATGTGTTATTGGGGAAAAACTGGAAGGAAAGGTGAGAAGCCTTCTATCTTCATTGGTTTTCTTCCTGCAAGATAAGACTTCAGGCAGTTTACATAGAAATGGTATTGCATGTGGCCTCCCAAAACTAATCACAATGGAGGTATCTGTTATTGTTTTTTAGAAAGAGAATGCATCAATTAACTATACATTCTTAATATTGGCATTTAAAACTTAATAATGAAAAACACTTAAAATTATTAATTGAACTTAAAACTAAAGTACACATTACACGATACAAATGTACTGCAAACAAATATGCTTATAAAAAAAATGAATGATTTAATTTGAGCCCTCCAGCTCTGTCAGTTGCTTCTTTAGAAACCCAATTTGATCTCTCATTCTCCTGTTTTTTTGTTTGAGTTCCCAATAACTTAAGTTGGCCTTATTGTTAATCTCATTTGACCTCAGCCTCCAATTTTCTCCTCTGTTAATATCGTCATTTAAATTCCTGTCTCTCCAGTTTTCTGTATTTGATGCTCTACTATTCTGATATCCACAAACATTCCTTCTATTACCCCTCTCTGATTCCTGCCTGTGAATATTCAGATTATTCTCCATTGACTGCTTCACTGCAGAATTTGCCTTAATGGTGTATGGGTGATAATTCCACCACTTCTCAGCTCTAGTGAGCACCATATGTAGGTTTGTGGAGTTTGGATCATACAGCTTTACAAACTCCTGACATTTTCTGGGGAGAGCTTCAAGTACCCTCTGTATGTGAGCTGGTGACCCCCAGACCATTTGGGTCTGTGGCTGGCGCAGCACACACCAAAATAAAACTCTTTTTGCTACTTCAAATGGCCCATCTAGTGGTCTCATGGTAATTTCACTAATCTCTTTCTCTAGACTAGTAAAATTGAAAAAGGTTTTAGCTATCCTGCCAGCCTGATCACATATACTTGAATTAAATCCTAATAACCTGTTGGCATAGGGGCCCATGGCATCTTGAAGCAATTCGGTCCATTCCGGCATGCTCATACCTAATTTTATGGCTTTTTCAGTTCCCTTGTGAAACCAATGTGAAAAGTTATTAAAGCTGTTTGTGGGGATTGTGCCCCACCATTTCTTAAAAATGTCTTTATCTGCTACAGTCATTGGCCTAGTCTAATTTGAAAAACCTGTAGGAACTTTCAGGCTGCTAAAATTCTCAGAAATTATGACAGGGGCAATTGGAACAGAACTTGGGTTTTTAGTGGGGCCCATTTGCATTTTATCTTGTTTTACTAATTGTTTTGGCTCTTTCCTTTGTGGCAGTAAGTTATCATTATCTGCATTGTTCCCACAAATATCACTAATTATTTTTTCTTTTTTTTCAATTTTCATCTGTAACTCAGTAATTTTGTTTGAGTATTCGTTACTGATGTGTTCTGTTAATTTTAATTTACATTGTAATTTACTGATCTGTATGGTGTTAGTTAAAGCAGAAAGCTTAATACAATCTCTGTCAGTCTGTGTGTTATCTAACTTTAATTTAAGGTCTTTATTTTGCTCTGTAAGTTCTCCAATAATGTCCGTTAATCTCTTTATAGTTGAAATCACTGCCTGCGCTATCATACATTTTCTTTTATTATTATTCATCTTTTTAAGACTTAATACCTGTGTTAGTATATCTAAAACACTTTCACACTTGTTGTTTTTAGCTTCTGGGATGAGGAATGGACCATTATATTTATGAATGTAATTGTTAAAGTAATCACAGATTTCCTGTGAAATATAGTTTTTTCCAGACATTTTTAACAGATAGCCGTTAGAACTAAAATAATTAAAAAAAAAATATTTCTATACATATATATATATATATATATATACTAGAATAGTGTGTCTCTCACAGCATAGTAGTTTTTTTTTTTTTTTTAAATGTTAACACAGGATGTACAAGATACCATTGAGATGCTAATTTTACACAACAAAGGACATAGCAGTTAAGCCATGTAGAAATTGTAGTAATTAGATCTGTTTATAAGCAGGTCAGCATTCCAGCAGAGGTGGTAATATAGTTAAATTTAATTTTTCTAACCACTGCTCATTATTCTTTATTTTAAATCTGGGGAACAGACTATTGTGTGTCTCTCACAGCATAGTTTGCCAGACTATTTTAACTGCCTCAAATGCAAGGAATTATAATCTCTATAGGGCAATGAAACACCAGACTAAACAGAAATTAAGCAGAACAAAATTAAAAAATTAAATATTGTTCTCTTTTAAAAGGTGTGAACCATCAATAATACTAACCTAAATAAAATAAATGAACAAAGCAAAGCAAGGAATCCTTTTTACTGATATTTTCCCAAATTGAGGAAAAATTATAAAAATATTTTAAGTACAGGAAGATTCTATAGAACTTCTAAATGCTAATTTCAACTGTAGTTTTGGTTCCAGGATCTGCTCCAAACACAGGAAATGCAAATTTTTAACTTTGTTACCCAAAACAAAGCTTAATTAAACTGTAATTTCTTAACTTTAAATTCTACACAATTTCCCATACAATTCAGAATTAAATTTATGTATAGGGCAAGCTACAGCTCTGGGTGTAACACATTCACAGAAATGAATCCTTTGTAAAAAGAAATGTCTCTAAAATTCATTAGAAAACTGATAGAAAACTGGCTCAACAATAAAAGTATCCAGTTTCCAAAAACAAGAAAAATACAAGAGTTAAAGGGACAGTCTAGTATAATCAACTTCCCAATTTACTTCCATCATCAAACCTGCTTTTTTTCTCTTGGTATTCTAAGCCTAAGCCAAACATAGGTAGGCTCACATGCCGATTTCTAAGCCATTTAGGGTTGCCTCTTATCACATGTTTTTTTTTTAAATCTCTTTTCAACACACAGAGACAGAAAGTACACATTGGCCATATAGATAACAATGTGTGGGTTATTTAAGATTTAGTAAGCTACAAACAGCAGGCCTGCTGAAACCAACCATTATGTGCTTCCCCTATGCAAATGCAAATTTATACAGACCAGAAATACAGGTTTTTTAAAGCCATGCTTTTCTTGAGAAACATACAACAGGCCTTTGAAACCAACCACTATTTGCGCTTTTTAAATAAAGTACTACATACAAAAACTTTGCTATAAAACACCAAATCTACATTTACTGTTGTTAAATTTAAAATAAATCAACATTCATTTGATTCCTGCAAAACTAAATGGCATATGGATTTGTCTACAACTTCATGGCCGCCAAAATGTGGTTATCTATTAATTTAAAATATCTCTACTTTCTACTAAATTTAATATACTAAATCTCTATGGTGAAACCACTAAAACCAACACAGATAAATTGTGAAATAAACTCTATGAGGGGTCCTTCATTATTTGTCAAACAGTTTATTTAGGAATCAATATATGTTAATAATAAGATAAATATTTACAGGTATATATATATAAATCTATTTTACAGATACAGTCCACATTTTAAGATACAGGGCAACTTTTCTACACTAACCCTAATTGTGCAATACTGCTACACAGAATATTATCCCAGAAATACTTAGCCAGATTCTCTGTGTCCAACATCATCCATCTTTTAGCAGGAGCAGGATAAAATAGAAGAGACAGAGGCTCTGGTGTTACAGTATTTTATAACCCAATTCAAAAGGGAGTGGCTTATCAAATGCCACTCAAAAAGACCAATGGGAGTGTCTATAGTTCAGAGAGAAAGGTGTACCTGGGGGAAGGGATCCCAATAACAGCTAAGTGAATATTCCAGTGATAAAATGTCACCACAAGTACCACAGCTTATGGTTCCACCAAGGCCATATAGAGTACAGCATTTTCAAACTCCACAAGTACAGCTGACAGATGGGAACATTTGTACACTATATTTGAAGTGGTTCTCTTGGTTGGGGAAAATGGGGAAAATATCAAACAAACATATGTCAACCTTTTAAAAGTACTTTTCTTTATCTAGCCATCTACCCAGATCATTAATGTACAATTTTGAATTCACAGAATTATTTTTGTTTGCACATTTACAAATATGATTCTTTAAAAAGTGATCTCTTAATTTCTGCATTTTGTTTATCATGCATGTGACACAGTCTTGATTTAGGGGATGCAAGGTGCATAAATGTTTCCTCCTGTGAGTGTTTCTGTGGGTGTCTGTGTTTATGTCTTTGTGCTTTGGTTTGTTTCTCTATGAGTGTGTATGTATTTTTTTTCTGTTGGTATCTCTGTGAGGGTGGGTGCATATGTCTTTGTGCATTTTCTGTGGATGTCTGTGATGGTGTGTGCATATGTCTTTGAGCTTTTTCTATGGGTGTCTCTGTGAGGGTGGGCGTGTGTTTGTCTTTGTGTATTTTCTCTGGATGCCTCTGTGAGGGTGGGTGTGTGTCTGTTCTGTGGATGTCTCTGTGAGGGTGTGTTTGTGTGTGTGTATATGTCTGTGTTTTCTGTGGGTGTCTCTGTTAGGGTGTGTGTATGTCTTTGTGTGTTTTCTGTGGATGTCTCAGTGAGGATGTATATGTATGTCTTTCTGTTTTTTCTGTGGGTGTCTCTGTGTGTGTGTGTATATCTTGTGTGTTTTCTGAGGCTGTCTCTGTTGGTGTTTCCTTGGGTGTATGTGCAAGTTTGAGTTTGTGTGTGTGTGTGTCCATTGTCTGTTCCTTTTTAGGACATTTTGACCTTACTACTGATTATTCACATCTTTCTACAGACTTTGAGACTGAGACCTTTCCGGAAGTCACCAATCTACCATTTAACCTTTAAATTATTGTTTAGGCAGTTCAGGGCCCTTCCTTTCAGCCACTGCATGCTGTTGCCATCATTTAGTTGGCATCTTCCTTTACAAAAAGATAATCAGAACTCCATATTTTGTTTTCTAAATCTCCTTTTTTTACAAAACTGTAGTTTACCTCATTACATGTCAGGTCAATGTAAACAAGTGGTAAGTGTCTGTTTGGGTGTCTGTGTCTGAGTTTCTTTGCGTGTTTGCTAGAGTGTCTATACGTGAATCTTTATGTGTGAGTGTGCGTGTGTGTTTCAATGTATGTTACTACCTTTACAACATTTCCAAGTTTAAATAGACACTTAAGAATAAAGTGCATATACGTTTTAGTCACTTGGTCAAAAATTGCACATGTCAAAGGAGGGGGGGGGGCCCTGATCAATGGTTAAGTCAGGGGCCCCAAAAATTCTAGTGGCGGCCCTGCTCGGCAGCTGTTAAAAAAGTAATAGGAAATACATTAAGGGATTTTTTTATGGTATACTGTCCCTTTAATATCATGTCTACTCAAGTATAGTATACATTTTGGAATATTTTGGTCTATTTGAAAAATATAATGACAAATGTCAAATAATTGTACATATCTTTAACAAATTCCTATGGGAAAATAAAAGTTATGTTTACACCCTAACATGAACCCCGAGTCTAAACACCCCTACTCTTACACTTATTAACCCCTAATCTGCTGCCCCTGACATCGCCGACACCTATATTATATTTATTAACCTCTAATCTGCCGCTCCGGACACTGCCGCCACCTACATTATAGTTATGAACCCCTAATCTGCTGCCCCCAACATCGCCGACACCTACATTATATCTATTAACCCCTAATCTGCCTCCCCCAATGTCGCCGCCACCTACCTACACTTATTAACCCCTAATCTGCCGCCCCCAACATCGCCGCCACTATAATAAACATGTTAACCCCTAAACTGCCGCCCTCCCACCTCGCAAACATTAGTTAAATATTATTAACCCCTAATCTGTCTTCCCTAACATCACTGCCACCTACCTACATTTATTAACCCCTAATCTGCCGCCCCTAACGTCGTCGCAACTATATTAAAGTTATTAACCCCTAAACCTAAGTCTAACCCTAACCCTAACACCCCCTAGCTTAAATATAATTTAAATAAGTCTAAATAAAATTACTATAATTAACTAAATTATTCCTATTTAAAACGAAATACTTACCTGTAAAATAAACCCTAAGCTAGCTACAATATAACTAATAGTTACATTGTAGCTATTTTAGAATTTATTTTTATTTTACAGGCAAGTTTGTATTTATTTTAACTAGGTAGAATAGTTACTAAATAGTTATTAACTATTTAATAACTACCTAGCTAAAATAAATACAAAAGTACCTGTAAAATAAAACCTAACCTAAGTTACACTAACACCTAACACTACTCTATAATTAAATAAATTAACTAAATTAAATACAATTACTTAAATTAATTTAAATTAGCTAAAGTACAAAAAAACCCACTAAAATACTGAAAATAATAAACAAATTACAAAAATTTAAACTAATTACACCTAATCTAATAGCCCTATTAAAATAAAAAAGCCCCCCCAAAATAAAAAAAAACCCTAGCCTAAACTAAACTACCAATAGCCCTTAAAAGGGCCTTTTGCAGGGCATTGCCCCAAAGTAATCAGCTCTTTTACCTGTAAAACAAAATACAAACAACCCCCACAACAGTAAAACCCACACAACCAACCCCCCAAATAAAATACTATCTAAAAAAACCTAAGCTCCCCATTGCCCTGTAAAGGGAATTTGGATGGGCATTGCTCTTAAAAGGGCAGTTAGCTCTTTTGCCGCCCAAACCCTAATCTAAAAAATAAAACCCACCCAATACACCCTTAAAAAAAAGTAACACTAACCCCCTGAAGATCGACTTACCGGGAAACGTCTTAATCCAAGCTGGGCAAAGTGGTCCTCCAGATGGGCAGAAGTCTTCATCCAAGCCGGGCAGAAGTGGTCCTCCAGACGGGCAGAAGTCTTCATCCAAGCCGGGCAGAAGTGGTCCTCCAGACGGGCAGAAGTCTTCATCCAGACGGCATCTTCTATCTTCATCCATCCGGCGCGGAGCAGGTCCATCTTCAAGACATCCAACATGGAGCATCCTCTTCTGGTGACGACTAAAACAGAATGAAGGTACGTCTGCCATCTGAAAGCTTCTGCCCGTCTGGAGGACCACTTCTGCCCGTCTGTAGGACCACTTTTGTTTGTATTTTGTTTTACAGGTAAAAGTGCTGATTACTTTGGGGCAATGCCCAGCAAAAGGCCCTTTTAAGGGCTATTGGTAGTTTAGTTTAGGCTAGGGTTTTTTTTATTTTGGGGGGGCTTTTTTATTTTAATAGGGCTATTAGATTAGGTGTAATTAGTTTAAATTTCTGTAATATTTTTATTATTTTCAGTAATTTAGTATTTTTTTTTTTTGTACTTTAGCTAATTTAATTTAATTTAGGTAATTGTATTTAATTTAGTTAATTTATTTAATTATAGTGTAGTGTTAGGTGTTAGTGTAACTTAGGTTAGGTTTTATTTTACAGGTACTTTTGTATTAATTTTAGCTAAACACAAACTTGCCTGTAAAATAAAAATAAACCCTAAGCTAGCTACAATGTAACTATTATTTATATTGTAGCTAGCTTAGGGTTTATTTTACAGGTAAGTATTTAGTTTTAAAATAGGAATAATTTAGTTAATGATAGTAATTTTATTTAGACTTATTTAAATTATATTTAAGTTAGGGGGTGTTAGGGTTAGGGTTAGACTTAGGTTTAGGGGTTAATAACTTTAATATAGTTGCGGCGACTTTGGGGGCAGCATATTAGGGGTTAATAAATGTAGGTAGGTGGCGGCGATGTTAGGGACAGCAGATTAGGGGTTAAAAATATTTAACTAATGTTTGCGAGGCGGGAGTGCGGCAGTTTAGGGGTTAATATGTTTATTATAGTGGCGGCGGCAGATTAGGGGTTAATAAGTGTAGTTATGTGGCAGTGACATTGGGGTGGCAGATTAGGGGTTAATAGTTATAATGTAGGTGTCAGCGATGTTCGGGCCGGCAGATTAGGGGTTCATAACTATAATGTAGGTGGCGGCGGTGTCCGGAGTGGCAGATTAGGGGTTACAATTTTTATTTTAGTGTTTGCAATGCGGGAGGGCCTCGGTTTAGGGGTTAAAAGGTAGTTTATGTGTGTTAGTGTACTTTTTAGCACTTTAGATATGACTTTTATGCTACAACGTTGTAGTGTAAAACTCATAGCTACTGACTTTTAAATGCGTTAGGGATCTTGACAGGGTAGGCTGCACCGTTCACTTTTTGGCCTCCCAGGACTCGTAATATCAGCGCTATGGAAGTCCCATAGAAAAAAGACTTTACAAAGTTTACGTAAGTCGTTTTGCGGTAAGGCCAAAGAAGTGTGCGATCACCCTAAACCTGCAATACTCGTAATACCAGCGGGCATAAAAAAACGCACAACTCGTAATCTAGCCATTTGTATTTTGAATATTCAGTGCAGGTGCTGTTTGGTATTCATATCATTGTAAACTAAACGAATACCGACCATTCATGGAACATTTATACCTAGATTACAAGTTTTGCATTGTGGCTTGTAACGCTGAAAATATGGCATTTTCAGCGTTAAAAAAAAATGACGTTTTTTTAATGGGATTCCCATAGCATCAGTATGACAAATTTTGCATTCCTGGCAAAAAAGTGAGTGTTACAGCCTAAAATGACAAGATCCGTACCGCCATCTAAAGTCAGTAGTTATGAGTGTTACGCTACAAAACTGTAATATAAAACTCATAGCTAAACTGTTATAAAGTACACTAAAACCAATAAATTACCTATTAGCCCCTAATCTGCCGCTCCCGACATCGTCGCCATATGTTTTAACCCCTATTCTGCCGCTCCCCGACATTGTTGTCAATATAATAAACTTACTAACCCCTAAACCGCCACCCTCCCGCATCGCAAACACTATTAGAGCTGCTAAAATCATATTGGCTGTTCAAATCAGCCAATAGGATTTAAGCAGCTCTCATTCTATTGGATGATGAATCAGCCAATAGAATTAGAGCTGCTTAAATCCAATTGGCTGATTTAAACAGCCAATAGGATTTTAGCAGCTCTAATTCCTATTGGTTGATTAAAATTTTTCAGCCAATAGGAAAGCAAGGGACGCTTTCCAGTTTTTGAAGTCCCGCTTGAACGATCTTCATGCCGGCAAAGTCTTCATCCAGGAGGCAAGAAGTCTTCAATCAGGTGGCCTCTTCTATCTTCATCCAGCCAATGAAGTCCTCATCTTCAATCATAGATAGAAGAGGCCACCTGATTGAAGATGAGGACTTCATCGGCTGGATGAAGATAGAAGAGGCCACCTGATTGAAGACTTCTTGCCTCCTGGATGAAGACTTCACCGGAATGAAGATCGTTCAAGCAGGACTTAAAAAACTGTAAGTGAATCATCAGGGGGTTAGTGTTAGGCTTTTTAAGGGTTTATTGGGTGAGTTTTATTTTTTAGTTTAGTGTCTGGGCAGTAAAAGAGCTAAATGTCCTTTTAAGGGCAATTCCCATACAAATGCCCTTTTCAGGGCAATGGGTAGCTTAGGTTATTTTAGATAGTTTTTTTATTTGGGGGGGGGGTTGGTTGGGTGGTGGGTTTTACTGTTGGGGGAGTGTTTGTATTTTTTATTACAGGTAAAAGAGTTGATATCTTTGGGGCAATGCCCCACAAAAGGCCATTTTAAGGGCCATTGGTATTTTATTCTAGATTAGGGTTTTTATTTTGGGGTGTTTTTTTATGGGTATTAGAATAGGAATATTTTTTTTATTTTTGATCATTTTTTATTTTGTGTAATGTATATTTTTAGGGGGTAGGTTTTTTTTTTTAGCAAAAGAGCTGTTTATCTCAGGGCAATGCCCTACAAAAGGCCCTTTTAAGGGCCCTTGGTAGTTTGGGGGGTGGGGGTTTGTATAGTGTTAGGGGGGGTTTGTATTTTTTTTGGAGTAAAAGAGCTGTTTATCTAAGGGCAATGCCCTACAAAAGGCCCTTTTAAGGGCCCTTGGTAGTTTATACAAGAGTAGGGTTTTTTTTGTGGGTGTTTTTTTAAGGGTATTAGAATAGGAATAATCTTTATTTTTTTGGATAATTTTTAAAAAAAATTTGTCATGGTATTTTTTTATTTTTTGCAATGTTATGTTTTAGTGTAAGGCAGGTTAGGTTTTATTTCACAGGTAAGTTTGTATTTATTTTAACTAGGTAGTTAGTAAATAGTTAATAACTATTTACTAACTAGTCAACCTAGTTAAAAATAAATACAAACTTGCCTGTGAAATAAATATAAAACCTAAGTTATATTGTAGCTAGTTTACGAGTTTTGCGGTATGAGTGAAAAAGCAGCGTTAAGGCTCTTTTTCACTACCGCTGGTATTACGAGTCTTGCAGGTTTAGGGGCACCGCACACTTTTTTGGCAGTAACGCAACGTAACTACCGCAGGTTTTCAAAACTCCTTTTTCAATGGGACTTCCTTTGCGCTGGTATTACGAGTCTGCCTGGGAGGCCAAAAAGTGAGCGGTACAGCCTTTACCGTCAAGATCCATACCGTAAACTGAAATTCAGTAGTTATGAGTTTTACTCTACAAAGCTGTAACATAAAACTCATAACTAAAGTGCTAAAAAGTACACTAACACCCATAAACTACCTATTAACCACTAAACCGAAGCCCTCCCGCATCGCAAACACTAAAATACAATTATTAACCCCTAATCTGCCACTCCAGACATCGCCGCCACTAGAATAAAAATATTAACCCCTAAACCGCTGTACTCCTGCATCGCAAACACTAGTTAAATATTATTAACCTCTAATCTGCCGCCCCTAACATCGCCGCCACCTACCTACATTTATTAACCCCTAATCTGCCGCCCCAAACGTTGCCGCCACTATACTAAATTTATTAACCCCTAAATCTAACCCTAAGTCTAACCCTAACCCTAACACCCACTAACTTTAATGTAATTAAAATAAATCTAAATAAAACCTACTATTAATAACTAAATAATTCCTATTTAATACTAAATACTTACCTGTAAAATAAACCCTAAGCTAGCTACAATATAACTAATAGTTACATTGTAGCTATCTTATGGCTAGATTATGAGTTTGGTGTTAGAAGCTGTGCGGTGCTAACGAGCAGTTTATGTTCACCGCTCCCTTGCAGACAGCACTGGTATTACGGATTTTTACAAACCTGGCGTTAACCGCAAAAAAGTGAGCGTAGAGCAAAATTTTGCTCCACATCTCACCTCAATACCAGCGCTGTTTACGTTAGCGGTGAGCTGGCTAAACGTGCTCGTGCACAATTTCCCCATAGGAATCAATGGGGGAGAGCCGGCTGAAAAAAACCTAACACCTGCAAAAAAGAAGCGTTTAGCTCCTAACGCAGCCCTATTGATTCCTAGGGGGAAAATACATTTATGTCTACACCTAACACCCTAACATGAACCCGAGTCTAAACACCCCATATCTTACACTTATTAACCTCTAATCTGCCGCCCCCGACATCGCTGACACCTACATTATATTATTAACCCCTAATCTGCCGCTCCGGACACCGCCGCCACCTACATTATACTTATGAACCCCTAATCTGCTGCCCTCAAAATCGCTGCCACCTACATTCCCCTAATATGCCGCCCCCAATGTCGCCGCCACTATATTAAAGTTATTAACCTCTAAACCTAAGTCTAACCCTAACCCTAAAACCCCCTAACTTAAATAAAATTTAAATAAATCTAAATAAATATTCCTATCATTTAATAAATTATTCCTATTTAAAACTAAATACTTACCTATAAAATAAACCCTAAGATAGCTACAATATAACTAATAGTTACATGTAGCTAGCTTACGGTTTATTTTTATTTTACAGGCAAGTTTGTATTTATTTTAACTACGTAGAATAGTTATTAAATAGTTATTATTAACTATAGTTAATTATTAACTATTTAATATCCACCTAGCTAAAATAAATACAAAAGTACCTGTAAAATAAAACCTAACCTAAGTTACAATTACACCTAACACTACTCTATAATTAAATTAATTCCCTAAATTAAATTAAATTATCTAAAGTACAAAAAAACACTAAATTACAGAAAATAATAAACAAATTACAAGCATTTTAAATTAATTACACCTAATCTAATCCCCCTAAAAAAATAAAAAAGCCCCCCCCCCCAAATAAAAAAAAGCCCTACCCTACACTAAATTACAAATAGCCCTTAAAAGGGCCTTTTGTGGGGCATTGCCCCAAAGTAATCAGCTCTTTTACCTGTAAAAAAAAAGTACAAACACCCCCCCCCACATTAAAACCCACCACCCATCCAAGATGGCGTCCCTTCAATTCCAATTGGCTGATAGAATTCTATCAACCAATCGGAATTAAGGTAGAAAAAATCCTATTGGCTGATGCAATCAGCCAATAGGATTGAAGTTCAATCCTATTGGCTGATCCAATCAGCCAATAGGATTGAGCTTGCATTCTATTGACTGTTCCAATCAGCCAATAGAATGCCAGCTCAATCCTATTGGCTGATTGCATTCTACCTTAATTCTGATTGGCTGATAGAATTCTATCAGCCAATCGGAATTGAAGGGACGCCATCTTGGATGATGTCATTTAAAGGAACCTTCATTCCAGAAGAGCCATCGGATCAAGAGGATTCTCCGCATCGGATGTCTTGAAGATGGACCCGCTCCACACTGGATGGATGAAGATAGAAGATGCCATCTGGATGAAGACTTCTGCCCGTCTGGAGGACCACTTCACCCAGCTTTGATGAAGACTTCTCCCGGCTTCGTTGAGGACTTCAGCCCGGTTGGGTGAAGACGTCTCCTGGTAAGTTGATCTTCAAGGGGTTAGTGTTAAGTTTTTTAAAGGGGGGATTGGGTGGGTTTTAGAGTAGGGTTGGTTGTGTGGGTGGTGGGTTTTAATGTTGGGGGGGTGATTTGTACTTTTTTTTACAGGTAAAAGAGCTGATTACTTTGGGGCAATGCCCCGCAAAAGGCCCTTTTAAGGGTTATTTGTAATTTAGTGTAGTGTAGTGCTTTTTTTATTTTGGGGGGCTTTTTCATTTTTTTAGGGGGATTAGATTAGGTGTTATTAGTTTAAAATTCTTGTAATTTGTTTATTAGTTTCTGTAATTTAGTGTTTGTTTTTTTGTACTTTAGATAATTTTAATTTAGGGAATTAATTTAATTATAGAGTAGTGTTAGGTGTAATTGTAACTTAGGTTAGGTTTTATTTTACAGGTACTTTTGTATTTATTTTAGCTAGGTGGTTATTAAATAGTTAATAACTATTTAATAACTATTCTACCTAGTTAAATACAAACTTGCCTGTAAAATAAAAATAATCCCTAAGATAGCTACAATTATTAGTTATATTGTTGCTAGCTTAGGGTTTATTTTATAGGTATTTAGTTTTAAATAGGAATAATGTAGTTTATGATAGTTATTTTATTTAGATTTAGATAAATTATATTTAAGATAGGGAGGGTTAGTGTTAGACTTAGATTTAGGGGTTAATAACTTTAATATAGTGGCGGCGATGTTAGGGACGGCAGATTAGGGGTTAATAATATTTAACTAGTGTTTGCGATGCCGGAGTGCGGCGGTTTAGGGGTTAATATATTTATTATAGTGGCGGCGATGTCCGGTTCGGCAGATTAGGGGTTAAAATTTGTTTTTAGTGTTTGCAATGTGGGAGGTCCTCAGTTTAGGGGTTATTAGGTAGTTTATGGGTGTTAGTGTACTTTTTAGCACTTTAGTTAAGAGTTTTATGCTATGGCGTTGTAGTGTAAAACTCTTAACTACTGACTTTAATATGCGGTACCAGTCTTGACAGGAGTGGGTCTACCGCTCACTTTTTGGCAGACTCGTAATACCAGTGCTATTCAAGTCCCATTGAAAAAAGAGGATACGCAATTGACGTAAATGGATTTGCGGTATTTCCGAGTCTGGCCAAAAAAGTGAGCGGTACACCTGTACCTGCAAGACTCGTAATACCAGCAGGCATTAAAAAGCAGTGTTGGGACAGGCCAACGCTGCTTTTTCAGCCTAACGCAAGACTCGTAATCTAGCCGTTAGTTTTTATTTTTATTTCACAGCTAAGTTTGTATTTATTTTAACTAGGTAGATTAGTTACTAAATAGTTATTAACTATTTACTAACTACCTAGCTAAAATAAATACAAATGTACCTGTAAAATAAAACCTTACCTGTCTTACACTAACACCTAATCTTACACTACAATTAAATAAATTACATTAATTAAAAACAATTAACTAAATTACAAAAAAACAAAACACTAAAATACACAAAGTAAAAAAAGAAATTGTCAGATATTTAAACTAATTACACCTAATCTAATAGCCCTATCAAAATAAAAAAGCCCCCCAAAACAAAACAAAAAACCCTAGCCTAAACTAAACTACCAATAGCCCTTAAAAGGGCCTTTTGCGGGGCATTGCCCTAAATAAATCAGCTCTTTTACCTGTAAAATAAAATACAAACAACCCCCCAACAGTAAAACCCACCACCCATACAACCAACCCCCCAAATAAAATCCTAACTAAAAAACCTTAGCTCCCCATTGCCCTGAAAAGGGCATTTGGATGGGGATTGCCCTTAAAAGGGCATTTAGCTCTTTTTCAAGTGCCCAAACCCCTAACCTAAAAATAAAACCCACCCAATAAATAAGGGACGCCATCTTGGATGACGTAATTTAAAGGGAAACCTCATTCGGAAGTAGACGTCAATTGAAGAGGATGCTAGACGACGGATGTCTTGAAGATGGACCCACTCCACCGGATGGATGAAGATAGAAGATGCCGTCTGGATGAAGACTTCTGCCCGGTTGGATGAAGACTTCTGCCGGCTTCGTTGAGGATGGATGTCGGACCTTCAAAAACTGTAAGTGGATCTTCTAGGTTAGTGTTTTATTAAGGGTTTATTTGGTGGGTTTTATTTTTAGATTAGGGTTTTGGGCAACGAAAAAGAGCTAAATGCCCTTTTAAGGGCAATGCCCATCCAAATGCCCTTTTCAGGGCAATGGGGAGCTAAGGTTTTTTAGATAGGATTTTATTTGGGGGGTTGGTTGTGTGGGTGGTGGGTTTTACTGTTGGGGGGTTGTTTGTATTTTTTTTACAGGCAAAAGAGCTGATTTCTTTGGGGCAATGCCCCACAAAAGGCCCTTTTAAGGGCTATTGGTAGTTTAGTTTAGGCTAGGGTTTTTTTTTTATTTGGGGGGGGGGGCTTTTTTATTTTGATAGGGCTATTAGATTAGGTGTAATTAGTTTAAATATCTGATAGTCTTTTTTTATTTTGTGTAATTTAGTGTTTGTTTGTTTTTGTAATTTAGTTAATTGTATTTAATTTATGTAATTGATTTAATTGTAGTGTAAGATTAGGTGTTAGTGTAAGACAGGTTAGGTTTTATTTTACAGGTAAATTTGTATTTATTTTAGCTAGGTAGCCAATAGAATGCGAGCTCAATCTGATTGGCTGATTGGATCAGCCAATCGGATTGAACTTGATTCTGATTGGCTGATTCCATCAGCCAATCAGAAAATTCCTACCTTAATTCCGATTGGCTGATAGAATCCTATCAGCCAATCGGAATTCGAGGGACGCCATCTTGGATGACGTCCCTTAAAGGAACAGTCATTCGTCGTTCAGTCGTCGGGCCGGATGGATGTTCCGCGCTGGAGGTCTTCAGGATCCTGCCGCTTCGCTCCGGATGGAAGACCATAGAAGATGCCGCCTGGATGATGACTTCAATCGGATGGAAGATCCTCTTCTGCCCCGCTTGGATGAAGACTTTGACCGGATCATGGACCTCTTCAGCCCCCCGCTTGGGCTTGGATCAGGACATCGGAGGAGCTCTTCAGGACGGATCGGTGAACCTGGATGGTGAAGACAAGGTAGGAAGATCTTCAGGGGCTTAGTGTTAGGTTTATTTAAGGGGGGTTTGGGTTAGATTAGGGGTATGTGGGTGGTGGGTTGTAATGTTGGGGGGGGGTATTGTATTTATTCTTTTACAGGCAAAAGAGCTGAAATTCTTGGGGCATGCCCCGCAAAGGGCCCTGTTCAGGGCTGGTAAGGTAAAAGAGCTTTTAACTTTTTTAATTTAGAATAGGGTAGGGAATTTTTTATTTTGGGGGTCTTTGTTATTTTATTAGGGGGCTTAGAGTAGGTGTAATTAGTTTAAAATTGTTGTAATATTTTTCTTATGTTTGTAAATATTTTTTTATTTTTTGTAACTTAGTTCTTTTTTATTTTTTGTACTTTAGCTAGTTTATTTAATTGTATTTATTTGTAGGAATTGTATTTAATTAATTTATTGATAGTGTAGTGTTAGGTTAATTGTAGGTAATTGTAGGTAGTTTATTTAATTAATTTATTGATAGGGTAGTGTTAGGTTTAATTATATCTTAGGTTAGGATTTATTTTACAGGTAAATTTGTTATTATTTTAACTAGGTAACTATTAAATAGTTCTTAACTATTTAATAGCTATTGTACCTGGTTAAAATAATTACAAAGTTGCCTGTAAAATAAATATTAATCCTAAAATAGCTATAATATAATTATAATTTATATTGTAGCTATATTAGGATTTATTTTACAGGTAAGTATTTAGCTTTAAATAGGAATCATTTATTTAATAAGAGTTAATTTATTTCGTTAGATTTAAATTATATTTAACTTAGGGGGGTGTTAGTGTTAGGGTTAGACTTAGCTTTAGGGGTTAATCCATTTATTATAGTAGCGATGAGCTCCGGTCGTCAGATTAGGGGTTAATAATTGAAGGTAGGTGTCGGCGATGTTAGGGAGGGCAGATTAGGGGTTAATACTATTTATGATAGGGTTAGTGAGGCGGGTTAGGGGTTAATAACTTTATTATAGTAGCGGTGCGGTCCGCTCGGCAGATTAGGGGTTAATAAGTGTAGGCAGGTGTCGGTGACGTTGAGGGGGGCAGATTAGGGGTTAATAAATATAATATAGGGGTCGGCAATGTTAGGGCAGCAGATTAGGGGTACATAGGGATAACGTAGGTGGCGGCGCTTTGCGGTCGGAAGATTAGGGGTTAATTATTTTAAGTAGCTGGCGGCGACGTTGTGGGGGGCAGGTTAGGGGTTAATAAATGTAATACAGGGGTCGGCGGGGTTAGGGGCAGCAGATTAGGGGTACATAAGTATAACGTAGGTGGCGGTCGGCAGATTAGGGGTTAAAAAAATGTAATCGAGTGTTGGCGATGTGGGGGGACCTCGGTTTAGGGGTACATAGGTAGTTTATGGGTGTTAGTGTACTTTAGGGTACAGTAGTTAAGAGCTTTATGAACCGGCGTTAGCCCAGAAAGCTCTTAAATCCTGCTATTTTCAGGCGGCTGGAGTTTTGTCGTTAGAGCTCTAACGCTCACTTCAGAAACGACTCTAAATACCGGCGTTAGGAAGATCCCATTGAAAAGATAGGATACGCAATTGGCGTAGGGGGATCTGCGGTATGGAAAAGTCATGGCTGAAAAGTGAGCGTTAGACCCTTTAATCACTGACTCCAAATACCAGCGGGCGGCCAAAACCAGCGTTAGGAGCCTCTAACGCTGGTTTTCACGGCTAACGCCAAACTCCAAATCTAGGCCTAAGATAGCTACAATGCAACTATTAGTTATATTGTAGGTAGGTGGCGGCGATGTTAGGGGCGGCAGATTAGTTAATAATATTTAACTAGTTTTTGCGATGCGGGAGTACGGTGATTTAGGGGTTAATATGTTTATTATAGTGGAGGCGATGTCTGGAGTGGCAGATTAGGGGTTAATAAGTATAATGTCTGCGATGTTGGGGGCGGCAGATTAGGGTTTATGTTAGGGTGTTAGATGTAAACAAACATTTTCTTTCCCCATAGGAATCAATGGGGCTGCGTTACGGAGCTTTTCACTCCTTTATTGCAGGTGTCAGGCTTTTTTTCAGCTGGCTTTCCCCATAGATGTCTATAGGGAAATCGTGCACAAGCACATAAAACCAGCTTACCGCAGCGATGGTATTGGAGTGCAGTATGGAGCTCAATTTTGCTCTACGCTCACTTCTTGCCTGCTAACGCCGGGTTTTTTAAAACCTGTAATACCAGCGCTGTAGGTAAGTGAGCGGTGACTATAACTTGCAAGTCAGTACCGCACAGCTCATAATAACACAAAACTCGTAATCTAGCCGTTAGTTTTTATTTCATAGGTGAGTATGGGTTTAGTTTTATATAGGTATTATTTAGTTAATAATTGTAACTTTAATTTAGATCTAATTTAATTATGTTAAAGTTAGGGGGTGTTAAGGTTAGGTTTATGGTTAGGGTTAGGTTTAGGGGTTAATATAGTTCAATTTAGCATGTTGCGATGTGGGGGGGTGGCAGTTTAGGGTTTAATAGGTTTATTTAGTTAATAATTGTAAATTTAATTTAGCTATATTTTTATTTTGTTAAAGTTAGGGGGTGTTAGGGTTAGGTTTAGGGGTTAATATAGTTTAATTTAGCTTGTTGCGATGTGGGGGGCTGGTGGTTTAGGGGTTAATAAATGTAGGATAGTGGTGGCGATATCGGGAGTGGCAGATTAGGGTTAATAATTATATTTAGGTAACGGCGATATCGGGAGCGGCAGATAAGGGGTTAATAACATAGGCAGGCGTCAGCAATGTTGGGGGCAGCATATTAGGGTGTTTAGACATAGGGTTTATGTTAGGGTGTTAGGTTTAAACTGTATTTTTATTTCCCCATAGACATCAATGGGGCTGCGTTACGGAACTTTTGTTTCCGCGATTGCAGGTGTTAGGTTTTATTCTAACCTGCTCTCCCCATTGATGTCTATGGGGAAATCGTGCACGAGCACGTCTCAGCAGCGCTCTGTTTGTGTGCGTTATGGAGCTCAATGCAACCATATTGCACGCAAAAGGCGTATGTTTGAAAACTTGTAATGGCAGCGCTATAGGAAACTAAATAATGTAACTTTTGTTGCGTTTGTTAATTTCTCTATAGAGCTCAAAACTCGTAATCTAGCTGTTACTTTGTTAAATGAATGTACATGTTCCACTAACCTGATAAATAAGAACATCAATTTTTTTTAACTGTGTAAAAAATGTGAAAATGTTTTTAAAAATTCTCAGTTAAAAAAAGACTGATTTTGATTAAAAAATAAAAATAAACAAATAAATAAATCATGCCTGCGTTGTGACTAGGCCTTGGATGAAGATATACATGTGGAGGAAATGTGGCTTCTCGTTCGAGGCCAAACTTGTGTGGTTTCTGGTGCAAGGCTAAACAGAATCTTGCAAAGGCACAATCCTTGACTCTGGTGCCTGCAGTGAAATCACAGATGATGCGGTACAAATTGACGATGATGTTTGAGGTCTGTCAACATGCCTTTCAATACCCTCTGTAAGGTGGATGAGGGTGGCATTGAGGATGTCCAGCAGGTTCTGCTGTCTCCTAAAAGCTTGCTGTTGTTGGAGTTATGAAAGGCACATCTCTATATAAATCTGTCAGAGAAGTCTCTCCTACTGTGACTGCATATTAACATGTAAAGCAGCTGCAATGGGAATGTGCTGCTGGGTTGGGTTTCACAAACATAAGTTGTGAGTGATTCACTTAAAGGGACATTATACACTCATTTTTTCTTTGCATAAATGTTTTGTAGATGATCTTTTTATAAAGCCCATAAAGCTTTTTTTTTTTAAATAAATGTATAGTTTTGCTTATTTTTAAATAACATTGCTCTGATTTTCAGACTCCTAACCAAGCCCCAAAGTTTTATTTGAATACCGTCATCTACCTTCTCCAGCTTGCTCCTGTTTGTGTAAAGGGTCTTTTCATATGCAAAAGAAGGAGGAGGGGGGAGTGTCTTATTTCCCACTTGCAATGGGCTTTCCAGCTACCTTTTCAACAGAGCCAAACTGAAAGCTTCTAAGTAAGTTTTTAAACAGTTTTATACTGGATTTTTATATCAGTATCTGTGCATCTTATTGTTTATAGTAGTGTCTATTACATGCAGTTATATGAAAATGAGTGTATACTGTCTCTTTAACTGCCTCTGTATTGGTGACTGGGATGGTATCCCCGGTGGCAAAGAAGCCAAAACATTGTAGGCTATTACAGTACTTGCTATGTGTCATTACCTATTTCGAAACAGTATTATTTATTTATTTATTTAATAGTATATTATATTTTTGGTCACTACTTATTTTTGTTAACCCTTCAGTGCTGCTGATTATTTCTCACTATGTTTGGTGTACTAACATTTTACTAAATTTTACTAACAGATCACTCCTCTCTTTTATATCGTATCCATACCCATAGGCTGTTACAGCACACACTATGTAACATTAACTGTTTCAAGACAGTATTATTTGTAAACTAATTTTATTTATTCATAACTAAATTAACTGATGTGGACATTAGCCTCGGTCAAAAATATATAATTGATGACATTTTTGTAGAAACTTATAAAGCTAGCTCAAGATTATATGAATACAAAGATCACCAAGAGTTAATAAGGTCAAACTCTGAATTGAGCCCCATAGGGATCCTCGTTCTCAATCTGAATATCCACAAAGTTTCCCTTTCTGCTAACAAATTTTCTCTATTTCCACCCCTCCTTTTAGTTTTGACCTGTTTAATTATGGTCCATCTGAAGCTTTCAGCTCTCTTTTTGTGGGCCATAGTGAAATGGTTGATGAGCTGTGTGGTAAGAGAACCTTGTTTTATATCCAAGAGATGTTCATTCATTCTTGTCCTGGCCTCCCTTGTGGTGAGGCCTATGTATTGAAGTTGACACTCCACACACATGATTAAGTACACCACATATGTGGAGCGACAGCTTAAACAATGTTTTTTAGTGAACACCTCCCCTGTCACTGTCGATTGAAATTGGTCTCCCAAGAGAACCTTCTCACAGGCCTTACATGCTGCATAATTGCATTTAAAAGTACTAATAAATCTTAGCCAAGAGGAGTCACTTTCTGATATGTCTTGTCTTAATTCAGTAGGAGCTACCATGTTGCCTATGGACTTATTCTTTCTGTAGGCAAAATTACAGCCTAATTTAATTATATCCTTAAGGTCATCATCTGCTCCTAACATACTGAAATGTAATTTGATCACTCTGCATACCTCATGATACTGTTTAGAGTAATCGGTTATAAACATAATTGTATGTCCCTCTTGTTTATCTGACCCTACATTTGCTCTATGTTTAGCTCTATTTTTCAATAGATCTTCTCTTTTGAGTTTATTTACTACCACTTTTGCCTGTTCAATGGTCTTGCTTTTATAACTCCTCTCTCTCAGTTTGTTTATCAAATGCCTGTTCCTGGTAAACATTCTCCTTTGAGTAATTGCATTTTTAGGCGAATAAACTGCCCTTTCGCCACTGCCTTAAAAACCCTTTCTGGATGGCAGCTCCTAGCATGTAACAAAGAGTTGCCAGCAATTGGTTTATAAAAAACCTTTGTCTCTATGGGTTCCCCATGAACACCTCTCAAAGGGACTTCTAGAAAGTTGATCTCCTGCCTATTATATTTCGAGGTAAAACTGATTCCAACATTGTTGTTATCCAAACCCTTTGTGAAATCCAACAAACTCATATGGTCAACTTGCCATATAAACAGGAGATCATCTATATATTGCTTAAAGCACACAATACCTCCTCTGTTAGGTTTCCCATCCCCAAAGACGTGGAACAGCTCCCACCAACCCATACAGGTTGTCATAGGAGGGGGCAAACTTGGCCCCCATAGCTGTTCCACACCTCTAGAGATAGAAAAAAAAAAACAACTCTAAGTAATTGTGGGTCAAGAGAACCTTTTAAAAGAAATTTTACATATTCCCGATCACTATTGAAGCTTTTTATAAGAAAATATTTCAAAGCTTGAAGGCCTTTTTCATGCAGAATTCTGGAATAGAGTGACCTCACATCTACAGAAAGCCATGTGAAATCCTCATTCCAAGTTACCCTAGACAACATATTAAGTAGCTGCTTTGTATCTGATATGTAGCTTCTCAATGTGCTCACAATCGGCTGTAATAAATGGTCCAGCCATCCTGATAAATGTTGCAATAGTGATCCTATTCCACTCACTATTGGTCTCCCTTTAAACTCGTCAAGAGACTTGTGGACCTTGGGTAAATGATTAAATATAGGGGTGATTCGATTCTCCACCAACAGATACTTCTTAGTATTCTTATCTATATACCCAAGGTCCACACCATCATCAATTAAGGAGGTAAGTTGTCTCTGAAAACTTTTTGTTGGATCTCCTTTCAATATTGTGTAATCCTATTCTCTTTGCAATTGTCTATGCGCCTCAGCAACAAAATCCTGCCTGTTCATAAGGACTATAGCTCCTCCCTTGTCCGCTGAGCGGATTACTAGGTTATTGTTCTTCCCTAGTTTTTCTAAGGCTTCTCTCTAACTTCTAGTAATATTTTGTCCCTGTGTTAAGTCTGTCTAATAATATAACTCAGATCTTTTTCTATCCTTTTTTGAAATTTCTCCAGTATTTGTCCCCTGTTTTGAATCGGATAGAATCTAGATTTTAACTTAAAAGAGGGTACAATTATCCTCATATCATCATCAGGGGACAGACTCATACTGGAGAGATTCCAAAGTTAGCACATTACAGGTATCTTGAAAATTAATTTCTTCCATCCCATTATCAGTATATCTAGTATCCTCCCTATTCACTGGATGCTGACTGCTGATATTGATAATTTCTGTCTGTCTGGAATAGAATTTAATTAATTTTAGATTCCTTATTAGCTTATTAATGCCTAGAAGAGTCTTGAACAGATTGAAGTTAGTGGAAGGCACAAAGTTGAGCCCTAGGCCCAAAACTTTTGTTTGAGCGATCTGTGTTAAAGAACATCTCTTGGATATAAAACAAGGTTCTCTTACCACACCACTCATCAACCATTTCACTATGGCCCACAAAAAGAGAGCTGACAGCTTCAGATGGACCATAATTAAACAGGTCAAAACTAAAAAGAGGGGTGGAAATAGAGAAAATTTGTTATCAGAAAGGGAAACTTTCTGGATATTCAGATTGGAAACGAGGATCCCTATGGGGCTCAATTCGGAGTTTGACCTCATTAATGTTTGGTGATCTTTGTATTCACATAATCTTGAGCTAGCTTTAAAAGTTTCTACAAAAATGTCTTCAATTATATACTTTTGACAGAGGCTAATGTCCACATAAGGTAATTAAACTGTATATATAATATAATATATATTCTATATTCTTTATCTTCCAAACGAGAAATAGAATAGTGATCAGTTACTAAAACACAATTTAGTGATGAATAAATGACAATATTGTAGGGTCAATGAGCAATATTTAAAATTAAAATAAAATCTAAATAAAATTAGTACACAAATAATACTGTCTTTAAACAGTTAATGTTACATAGTGTGTGCTGTAACAGCCTATGGGCATGGATACAATATAAAAGAGAGGAGTGATCTGTTAGTAAAATTTAGTAAAATGTTAGTACACCAAACATAGTGAGAAATAATCGACAGCATTGAAGGGTTAACAAAAATAAGTAGTGACGAAAAATATAATATACTATTAAATAAATAAATAATACTGTTTCGAAATAGGTAATGACACATAGCAAGTACTAGAACAGCCTATGTTCATTGACATACAATATAAAGCATATAATACAATACAATTTATACAATGTATATGAGCAGTCATGAAGTGGTTAGCTTCAAAATAGTTAGGATTGGTAGATTAACGACCTATTAGCAAATGTTTTAGGTTTTAAATGAGTAGTATGGTAATAGTAATTTTATGAGGACTCATACTCCCCTATCAGACCAAACTCGGCCAGTAGTCTTGTTATCCCAGCGTCGAGCCGGAATGATAAGGAATATCCCAGAGCAGAGAAGGTTAATGAGATGAGGAAGGCAGCACTCACCACAGGCAGGACAGTCCACAGCGGAAACAGCAGAGCAGTCCAAGGATGAACCACTAAAATGGTCAGGCAGGAAGGGTCTGGCAACAGCAAAGCAGTCCAAGGATAAACCATTAGAATGGTCAGGCAGGCAGGGTTTGGCAGCAGTAACGCAGTACAAGGATAAACCACTAGAATAGTCAGGCAGGGTTTGGAAACAGTAAAGCAATCCAAGGGCACAACACTAGAATAGTCAGGCAGGCAAGGTTTGGCAACAGTAGAACAGTCCAGCAGAGTAAGGGTTAAGGCAGGTAGAGTAGTCAGACAGGCAGGTTCAGAAACAGTAATTAATCCAGCAGTTTAAGGGTTAAGGCAGGTAGAGTAGTCAGGTAGGCAGGTTCAGTAACGATATGAGGCACAAGAACGAACAATCTGTCACACCCAGGAGCACACAAAGTAACACCTATACTTGGGCAATGACATATCGTTCTTTAAAGACACACAACTGAGCTCCACCTGGCATCCGGAGCGTGCGGCGATGACGTCAGCGCAGCATGCATCTTGAGCTGACACTGCCCTTGACAACGAAGGAGACGCTGCATGCCTAGCAATGGCTAGTGCAGCGCAGCGTGACATAGCCCCCTCTTAAGGGTTCCCTCCGGGAACCAGATTCGGCCTCAAATGATGAGCAGCATGGAATCTGGAGACCAGAGATGGAGCATGCACATCACGGGCAGGAACCCGGGAACGATCTGCCACGGAGTAACCATTCCAATGTATCAGATACTGCAGTTGTCTGCGCCTGTATCTGGAGTCCAGAATCTTAGCTACTTCATATTCAGGGTCACCACGAACCAAGAGCGGAGGAGGAGGAGGAGGCAGGTATATCTATTCTTGATGTAAGGTTTAAGTAGTGAGATATGGAAGACTGGATGTAAGCGTAGGGTTTTTGGCAAGGCCACTTTGTAGGCGACAGGAGAGTCTTTTCAGGACCTTGTAAGTGCCGATAAACCTAGGCCCCAATTTGTGACAGGGTTGACGTAGACGAATGTGTCGACTAGAGAACTAAACACGTTCACCCACTGGGATGGCACGTACAGAAGCCCTATGACGATCAGCAAACTTCTTATATCTAGAGACAGCTGAACATAGCTGAGAGCGAATACATTGCCAATGTGTGGTGAGTTCAGTGACGTGTCGGTCTGCGGCAGGGACACTAGTGGACTGAGCTCAAAGAGGGAAGACACAAGGTTGATACCCTGCTGTGGTTTGAAATGGAGAACATCGAAGAGAAGAGTGCCAATGAGTGTTTCTTGCCAGCTCAGCTAGTGGTAGCAATTCAGACCAGTTGGTATTGCGCATGTTGACAAAGACTCTAAGGTAGGCTTAGGCTTCAAGATCCTGGTTTGCTCTCTCAGTTAGTCCATTGGACTGAGGATGGTAGCCGGATGACAAGGAAACAGTGGTTCCAATCAACTTACAAAAGGCTTTCCAGAAGGCAGAGATGAACTGTGGACCTCTGTCGGAAACAATATTTACAGGAATGCCATTAAGTCACACCACATGCAAGAGAAACAGGGATGACTATTCCTGAGCAGAAGGTAGTTTGGTTAAGGGTACGAAGTGAGCCAGTCTGGAAAAGCAGTCCACCACAACCCAGATAACTGTATGGTGGTTGGAAGAAGGAACGTCCACAATGAAGTCCAATGTTATGTGTGTCCAGAGTTGTTTGGGAATGGACAATGGTTGGAGCAAGCCAGGAGGCAAGGATCAGGGATTCTTGTTGACTGCACAAATTGTGCAGGCTTTCACATAATCCTGAGCATCAGACTTCATAGTAGGCCACCATACATGTTGAAAAAGACACTTGAAAGTCTTAGTTAAAACAGGATGTCCTGAGAGTTTGCTATCATGAGCCCAGGCTAGCACAGGGATGTGTAGGTTCAGGTACAAAGAGGATATCGGAGGCCATGGGGGCACCAGGAGGTTTACTAGACTGAGCATGTTGCAATATTTGCAGAAGGGTGGTATTGAGTTGAGCAACCACACAGGAGGGGGGTATGATGTGTTCGATAGGAGCTTCTGTGGAATAATTTGAGTGAGGGAACTGATGGGAAAGGGCATCCGCCTTCTTGTTCTTTGTCCCAGGAAGATAAGAGACCACAAAGTTAAAACGGGAAAAGAATAAGGCCCCCCTGGCCTGTCGAGGATTGAGTCGATGAGTAGTCTCTAGGTAAGTCCAATTCTTGTGGTCGGTGAATATCTGAATAGGATTGGTGGTGCCCTCTAACCAGTGATGCCATTCAGTCAAGACCATCTTAATGGCTAAGAGTTCATGATTATCCACATCATAGTTCCTCTCAGCAGGAGTAAAGCGTTTAGAGAAAAAGGCTACAGGGTGTGACTTGGAAGTCAAAGGGTCCCTCTAGGTAAAAACTGCTCCAGCCCCTATCTCGGAGGCATCAACCTCTAGAGTAAACTGTAGGTCAGGATCAGGGTGGCGAAGCACAGGAGCTGAACAAAAAGCCTTTTTCAGACAAGAGAAGGCGTTTATGGCCTCAGGAGGCCAATGTTTACAGTCTTTTTTCCGTTTGGTCAATTCAGTGAGAGGAGCTACTGTTTGAGAAAAGTTCTTTATAAACTTGTGGTAATAATTGGAGAATCCCAAGAACGTCTGCAATTCCTTTAAAGAGGTAGGTTGAGGCCATTCTAGTACTGCGATGAGTTTAGCAGGATCCATGGCAAAACCCTCCTTCGAGATGACATAACCAAGGAATTGGATTTGCTCTTGATCAAACTCACACTTTTCTAGCTTGGCTACCAAGGACTTCTCTCTGAGGCGAAGAAGCACCTGTCTCACATGCCTATGATGCTCCTCTAAAGTGGAAGAGAAAACAGGGATATCATCCAGATAAACAATGACAGTGCGGTTGAGAAGGTCACGGAAGACATCGTTGACAAATGCCTGGAAGACTGCAAGGGCATTACACAGCCAAAAAGACATTACAAGGTATTTGAAATGCCCAGATTTTGTGTTAAAGGCGGTCTTCCATTCGTTGCCTGGAAAGATGTGAATCAGATTGTATGCCCCATGTAAGTCCAATTTGGTGAAAAATTGAGCATCCTGGAGTGAGTCATACAGTTCGGTAATCAATGGTATGGGATAGTGATTCTTGATGGCTATGTTGTTCAAGGCCCTGTAGTCAATGTAGGGTCTGAGCCCATCATCCTTCTTACTGACAAAAAAGAAGCCAGCCCCAGCAGGAGAGGAGGAAGGGCAGATGAACCCTTTAGCTAGGTTCTCTTGAATGTACTCCTCCATGTATTTGGTTTCAGCCTTGGAGAGTGGATAAGTCCTCCCTTTAGGAAGTGGAAAAAGGTCGATCTTGCAGTCATAAGGACGGTGGGGTGGCAGCACGTCAGCTGCTTTTTTCTCAAACACATCCGCAAAGTCTGTGTATACTGAAGGAAGGTTTGAAGGAGTCTGTATACTGGCTATGGGAATACGGGGCAGAGGAATGACTTTAGCAAAGGAAACAGAAGGTACCCCAGGAGGCCATTTGTCCCTCAGCCCAGTCGAACTGTGGATTGTGTACCGAAGCCAAGGAAGACCAAGGATAACAGGCTGTGCTGGGGAATGAATGACCTCAAACTGCAGCTGTGGAGGACTCCTACAGTCAGGGTCAGAGGTGCTGACTCAAAATGTATCATGCCCAAACCAAGGGGGGTGCCATCCAGGGTCGTTATTTTGAGACAATGTCTTTTCTGCAGAAGAGGCAAACCAGCTTGAATCATTAAAACGGTGATCCAGGAAGTTTCCAGCTGCCCCTGAATCAATGAAGGCTTGAGTGTGGACAGTAAACTGAAGGAAAGTAGGTGTAACTGGTACCAGGATCCGAGAGGAGTGAGGGGATTTTGTTGAAACCATGCTTAGAGGTATCACAGTGTTAACCCCTAAGCATTGGCTTTTCCCGGCCGAATGTCACAGTCCTTCAGTTGGTGGGTGTTAGATCCAGAATAGAAACATGGTCTCAGTCTCCTTCTTCTCTGTATTTCAGACTCTGAAGGTTTGAAGGAGGAGAGATCCATGGGTTCCTCTACTGAGGTAACTGGAGTAGCTGAAGGGGGTAGCGGTTTGCTGTCGAAACTAGACAAACAGGAGGACAAGAGGGAAAGACCCTCCTAGTTCTATCTCTCTCGGATTGCCTTTCCTGGAAAGCGAGAGTCCAGATTGATACAAAGTGCTATAAAGTCTTCAAAGAAGAAGGAATATCACGATAAGTGAGTTCATCTTTGATGCGTTCATGGAGACCCCTCCTAAAGACTGCCTTGAGAGCACTGACATCCCAAGTGGTTGCCAGTGCCAAGGTTGCCGAACTCAGAAGGCAAATTGTGCACAGTTTTATTGCCCTTGGCGGAAATCCAGGAGAGAATACTTCGCAGCAGAGGTTACCGGCCAGAAGTCCCAAAACACAGTAGAAAAAGAAGAAATTAACTCATCAGCATCATGCGAGGAGTGTAGCATTCGGTTTCCAAAGGGGAGAGACCCCGAGGGCTGAGCTTTGTCCCTTTAGCAAGGAAATGATAAAGTTGACCCTTGACCTGATGAGATGAGGATCATTGCGGAAGTGCAGCCCTGCATTGGTTTAGAAAGCCCCTGCAGTCAGTAGTATCTTCATACTTGTCAGGCAAGGGTATCCGGTTTATACTTCCAGAAGCAGAGGAAGAAGTCACAGCACTAGGAGTAGGGGATTGTGGTGTAGCAACAGGAGCGGCATCCTTCGTTGCAACTAGAAATGAGAGTTGAGCGGTAATATACTCTAGCTTGGAATACATATTCTGCAACTGTGTGGTATGGGTTCCCAACATCTGTCCCTGAAGATAAACAGCTTGTGCCACCTCATCTGTCTGCATGGCCCAAGTATAATGTAATGCTCATGAGATACTCCCCTATCAGATCAAACTCGGCCAAGTAGTCTTGATATCCTGGCTTCGAGACGGAATGATAGGGAATATCCAGAGCAGAGAAAGTTAATGAGATGAGGAAGGCAGCACTCACCACAGGCAGGACAGTCCCCAGCGGCCACAGCAGAGCAGTCCAAGGATGAACCACTAAGAATGGTCAGGCAGGCAGGGTCTGGCAACAGCAAAGCAGTCCAAGGATAAACCACTAGATATGGTCAGGCAGGCAGGGTTTGGCAACAGTAAAGCAGTCCAAGGATAAACACTAGAATAGTCAGGCAGGCAGGGTTTGGCAACAGTAAAGCAATCCAAGGGCACACCACTAGAATAGTCAGACAGGCAGGGTTTGGCAACAGTAGAACAGTCCAGCAGAGTAAGGGTTGTGGCAGGTAGAGTAGTCAGACAGGCAGGTTCAGCAATAGCAATTAATCCAGCAGTTTAAGGGTTAAGGCAGGTAGAGTAGTCAGGCAGGCAAGTTCAGTAACAATATGAGGCACAAGAAATAATGATCTGTCACACCCAGGAGCACACAAAGTAACACCTATACTTGGGCAAGTGACAGATCGTTCTTCAAAGATTTAAAAAAGCCGCAGATTTGCGCCACTGAGGTCCCGCCCAGCATCCGGAGCGTGCGGCAATGACGTCAGCGCTGCACGCATCCGGAGCCGATACTGCCCCTGACAACGAGCAGGGAAGGAGGCGTTGCGCCCCTAGCAATGACTAAGAGCGGTGCAGGGTGACAGAAATGCATCAGCCGTTATTGTACCTTTGCTGGGGTTACTTTCTTGTAATCCCCTACTGATTGCCAAGAGCAGTTTTTTAACTTTGCCAAATAAAGAATAATTTATATTTTTTCCGCTGTTCCGGTGCTCGATATTATTGTTCTCTCTTTTTGTTTGGATTTGGGGCCGCAAGCAGTGAGCACGGGAACATTGAGCGTGTAACCTAGTCTGGATTAGAAGGGCATTCATGCACACACCCACTGGACTAACCAATGAGCACACGGACAGTCTATTGCACAGAAGATACGCTACAACAAGACGGCTAAGTAGCTTGACAGAGGTAAAAGTTTGCCAGTTGGGAGGCCCGTATTACTGGAGGAACCGGGTAAGACAGATTACACTATTGATTGAAAATGGACACTTGTCTGATTTTTGTTGCTACCATTCTAATTTGCCATTCTGGGTTGCATGCTATAGGGCGGGACATTGACGTAGACACAAAGTACCATATTAAGTGGTCTAAAAGCACCCATATAGAGAAGTGTGAGCAGAGTAACACTGGGCAAGCAAGTGTATATTAAACCAATTACCTGTGCAGGCGGGTTATAACTTGCTGAGAAAAAAGGTACTAAGGAGTTTTATGTGAAAGCTTCCCCTTTAAATCAGTGATGAAATAAAGTTTTGAAAATAAGGTTAACCAACGCTAATTGCAATTAATGGGGACAGCCTTCTATCTTATAGCATCACAATCCCATTTGTCTTTCATGTGAGTGTGTTTTGTGCCTATCCTCCCTTTTTATACCTCCAAAAACAAGTATGTGGATATAGGGAGTAATGGACTTTGTAAAGTATTGATTTAATACAAAATAATATTAATACAGTATAATATAACTAAGGAGTTTATTATTTACCCATATGCCCTAATACCCACTTCACTGACTTTTATATTACCCATCTGACCCTGTCAACATGCTTTTTCCGCCTCTAACAACAGGGCCAACATGGTACGATTTTGTTTTGAGGCTATCGAGAATCTATTCAGTACTCTTCAGTGTTGAAATAAAGTTTTGAAAATACCAAAAGTAACCGCAATTGATCCGGGTGTATGAGATCATGGAGAAGCAGACGTAAGCGTTTTGCCCAAAGATTTTGATAGAGTTCTGCGTTCCAAATTTATCAATGAGGTAGAGTCTATAGCTACTGCATTGATGTAGGTCTTTCCCTGGTTTCAGCTATGGCAAGAATAGAGCTTGTAAAAATTCATTCCTATGTACTCCCGTCTTGTTTCTCGCTTCTGCAAAGACTTTTCAGCAGGATCAAACTCAAACTCGTTTGAAAGGTCTTGTAGAAGGCTGCTGAATAGCCATCCTGTTCCTGGTGCCTTATTATTTTGCATATGCTTAATGACTGCTAGTGAGTCTGTCATGGTGAAAGGTGGTAGCAAATCTTCTTAGCCAAATTGAGCGCGAAGGGAGTTTTTGCTTATCTAAAATGAAAGTAATGGTGTTTATTGGGGACTCTGAATCAAGATAGATGCTTTACGATTATAAAGTTAGAATAATACTCAGAAATGCACTCACCAAAATATCTAGGGGATAAGTAATTGTTAAATCGCCCCGCTTTGTTCGCAAGGATTTCACGCTGCCGTTCGTTCTCCCCCTGTAATTTACGTGTGAATGCCTTATTAACCTGATATACATCAATTGCTTCAAATTCGTGTAAGCATCTCTGATCCTGTCTAGTTATATTTCAGCAAATTGATTTCTCAGTAAGTTAATGTCTGTCAATAGTTGTGCAGAAGGAGAGGATTTATGTATGGCTGTTTTGCCCTTAATGAGGAAACTAGGAGTCCTAACGGAGCTCTTTTTTGGGAATGAAGAAAGGCTTGTGTTTGAATACAAATGCCTCTAATGCAGGCTTTAAGAGAGGCCCATACTATCTGATGTGACAACTACGGATTCTCGTTGATTGAGAGAAACTCTGTAATAGAGGCCTGAAGAGAAGAAACAAATTCCTTATTTTCACCAAAGTGTTTGAAAATTTCCAAGTGGTTCTGGATGCCTTAGACATGTCAGTAGTTAGGGTAAAAAGTAATACGTCATGATCAGATCATGAGCACATGTGAATGTGGGCTTTGGAAACTCTATTAAGGGTCCAGGAATCTGTGAAAAAATAATCCAGATGAGAATACGTATTATGGGGCCTAGAGATAAAAGTATAATCTTTGGAATCTTGGGTGGCAACGCTCACCAATATCGTATACATATATGAGAGATATTGCAGGAAATTTGGTTGTGGTGTTTATGGATATGTATCTAGTCCCTATCAATCCAAACCTTCTTATCTGCAGAGGGATCCCAGGCCATATTGAAATCTCCCCAGATCATCGAACCCGTTTTAATCGGACCTCAACTATGGAGAGCATGCCTTTTAATATCCCAGTTGAGACTTCTTAGGGACATAAAACATTCACAGTGGAATAAAAGAGCCATTCAATTTACATATCAATATTAAATATCTTCCCTGACTCAACTGTTTCATCATAAATATGTTCAAATCCTATCGACCTGTGGATTAAGACAGCTACACCCCTTGATTTCTTCTCGAAGGAAGAATGACAACAATGTTGAGTAGTCAGTGGATCTAAGGGGGTCTGGGCGAAGAGGCTAGCTAATGTGTCTCTTGTAAAAAATTGATATGTGCTTTCAGGGACTTTCATTAAAATTTGTTAACAGGTTCTTTTAGACAGTGAATTTAAGCCCTTTAATTTAGAGTAGCAAAATTTCTGGTTGTCAACTGAGTTTTTCCATGTTTCTATATCAAGAAGGGGAAGGAGGAGGCTATTAGGGAAATGGGGTGCGGCAGGGAGAGGGTTAAGGGACAAAAATGGTACTCACCACACCTGGAAGCGATGTAGAGGATAGGAATCCCTAACACCAGTGATAGGGCGCCATGTACTAAGGCATCAACATTTTCACACAGACCGTATCGAATTAATCCCGCTGGCATTAGCACACATGTGGATAAACTTCGTTACATGAATGTACTAAAAACCAAGCCGTTAAAATTTTGCGTCTAATCTGTGTCGAAGACATTTGGATTACTTGATAACTTTGAAGCTTTGCTCCGCGCAAAAGAACAACGGTTACTAAGCAGTCTATGACTAATTGGTTTAGTTCTTCACACCCACGTGACCCATCTAGGTGTTATAATCGTCATACAAGCGGCAAGGTTTAGCTGATGACATGTATAAGAATGTGCATCTTCCCAGAAAATCTTAGAATATTTTTTATTTATATGGCTTGCTCGGAGATTCAGCTAAACAAAAGAAGCGACTGGCTGATGCCAAATTAAAATGCTAGACACAGCTTGGAATGAACTGGTGGCAAAACAAAGTGTAAGGCTGCCAACAGTTTTAAAGTCCGGGTATGGCTTGTGAATGCGCTATCATAGGCTCCAGGTATTCTGGCTATTTCATTACTAAAGTTCCATAATAGCTTCTCTGTCCAAACGGAATCTCTGGATAATCTCCCGATCAGAAATGCCTTCCAAAACCATACCGTGGAAGGAAAAACTCTAGGGACTCTGATTCTTCTACCTCTCCTTCTTTGCAATCCATTGTTTTAAACCGGTGCCTGTATAGCCCTTCTTCCTTGTATTTGAATCAATATGAATAGAAACATATGTAAAAGTGTATCCATCTTCATTCAGTGATCCAAAAACCAATAATGAAACTATTGTAGTCTAGTCCTTTCACTTAAGTACTTCAACCTGGCGTCAGGTTGATACCCCCTATAGTTTTCTATTGTATTTGCTAGCTAAATGGTCGCAAAGCAAATCACGCAAAATTAGAGTGAAAGTTGGAGTGGGCGGATTACTTGTAGCATTCATAATTTCCGATTACAGCAAATTTACGTGCGATCGAACATGTAGTAAGTGGAAAAAGGGTTAGGAACGATTAGTTGCATAAAATTAAGATAGCTGATGAAAAATAGTGGTTTTTCTATTCGATCGCAGATTGGTAAATACGATATGCGGATCGTGAGCGAATTTTGATGCGGAAATACAGACGAAGGGTCACTTCGATGCTTAGTACATGGCGCCCATAATCTTAAAGGAGGTAGTTGGAGATATCTGCAGGTGTAGAAGTCAGACAAAACAATAATATCAGTTAACTAACATGTATCAAGTTATAGTAAAGTGAGGTCAACAAATACATAGCAGCAAGTATTAAACAGTTGTTCAAAATCACCAGCTTACTATTGTAGCTGAACCATGTATTATCTTGATTCCTGAGGGTTGTGTATTATAAAAGGTGGTAAGCTATTCCACCAATAGAAGAGGTACACCTTTAGGAGAGAGTGACCTCCTCGGTCCCCGTAAAAGGGGATAATACAATCAGTATTTCTGAAAAGAGGGTGGAGATACATATTACTTAAAAGGTAACAAATATGGTGCACTGCACCTTTTGGGGGAGGAAAATATGGACAAATACAGAAGATTATACCTTGTGTTAATACAAGAATTGTAAATAAGAAATTAGTCCGGCATTGCTAGGTTACCTGGGAGGGGATGAGCAGAGTGTATGACATATAATAATTGAACCCCCCTCCTCTTTTCTATATATTTGACTCTATGGGTACTAGTATAAGGGGGGGTTATAAAAATTGTAAATAACCTTCAAAACTTATATTATTAATTAAGGACAACTCCTCAGGGTAATTAGATTAAGTCTTTAAATAGAACTAGGAGGAGTTGTTATAACTTATCACGCAACACTTCTCATCAATATAGTCAACCTAACTAAAATAAGAAATACAAAACCATTTAAAAATGCAATAATAACTCAGGCCATATTCAGATCATGGCCCCAGTAAACTAGGCAATAAAGTAAGAGACAATACTGTAAATATAACACACTGGTGAACTGGTGACGGAAAGACCCTCTGGATAGGCTACACTATTTTTTTTTTTTTTTTTTTTATATCTTTATTTATCATACCGCAAAACAGGATATTTACAGAAATCAGTAACAATGAATAGAGCGACACACAGGACATCTAAGATAAAAGAAAAAAAAACTGGTTTCTACTCAAAACATATATTCCTTATTATTGCATTTTGCTGTTTATCTAATACCACATAAACAACAAACAAAAACCTCAACGACAAAAAAAAAAAAGGGACCACAAAATAACAAAACAAACCACAATAAATGAATTCACATAGAACCTCCCCTCTCCCTACTTCTCTCCGTAGTCCTCTACCTCTATGTTAGCAAGAAGCTAGGAGTTAGGTAGATGACCGACAAGCATTTGTGATTGTACGTATGCCGATTTCATAAGTGGTTATAACTATGGTACTTTGAAAACAAATGGAAGAGATAGAATAAACACTTTCCGTTGTAATTTGTAAATTATATTGTTCAAGCCAAACATTGAGAAAACCAAGCATTCTTAAGTTCTTTCAAGGTGGGAGCTGATATAGCTTCCATGTTACTTATAGATCAAATTTCTGCCAAGAAATATAATTAAGTTAATCAGTTATTAAATTTCGCACCACTCCTTGAAATTTAACTAAAAAAAAGATATCCAGTGGATGGATAAGATAGTCCAAATTAAGAATGACATTCATCAAATACACTACTCTTGGCCCAAAATTGTTCCAATTTTTATACAGGTCCAAAAGCTGTGTATAAGATCGGCGGTAAAAGAACTACATCTGAAGCAGGAATTATTTTGTCTTATACCCACTTAGATAGCCACTGCAGGAGTCAGATAGGTCATTAAGGATATTTTGAATCTGTGATTCTCTCCAGGCCATCATAACCCAACCTATTTTCCATTAACTTAAAAGTATCTGTAAGTACCTTTTTAATATATATGTGAAAAAAGAGGGTCCACTTCGTATTATATATTCTACCTTGCTCTATAGAGAGCCTTTGATTAAGAAGAGCATAGAGGAGGAGAGATGGAATACCGACCGTTTGATAAATATTGATCCTACTTTGTAGCTCTTGAAGAGACCAGTCCAAACCATACATTTTGTTTTAACTTCATATATGAAGTGTACTTAACTGTAAAATGCCATTAAAAATCACAGTTTGGAAGTCCAAATTGGTTACATAAATCAATAAATGTTAAAGGAGTTAATCTGAATCTAGCATTTTGTATGATATATTCCAGGCCTTTAGAAGACCATTGTCTAATACACCCCCGTCTGTTAATCCTGAAGAAAAATTTGGATTACCTGTCACTAGGTAGGAAATTTGGAAAACATGTGGGGAACATTCCGTTCTTCCCACATATCTGCTGCCAATGCTATAACCACTATTCCTAAAGCTATAAGTTCGGAAAGGAATTGAAGGGAGAGAGGTGATCGGACAATGTAGGAATTGCATTTAATCGAAAGAGGGCACTAAAGAAGATTCCATGCTAGGAGAAGAAATTTGTTCTTGTTCTGTTAAACCAATCTACCGCGATCTTACACGGCCGCTACAACTTTTTAGTTGTATATTAGGGGAGTGCGAGCCCTGCTGCTGTTTTATTATGCATAAAGCGGGTCACCGCCATATGTGGTTTTGTGCCTTTCCAGAGAAATTTAGAACATCTTATTATAGTCTATTATATAATCTTTATGTATAGGAATCAGAATGTTCTGTATTAAATAGAATAATCTTTGGGGAAAAGTATTGTCTTTATTAGCATGACCCGCGCTGTTAGTGAAATGGGAATATTAATCCAATTCCTCCATTTTTTTTCACAAGCCACAAAGCAATTACGAAAATTCAGATTATACCATTCGTCCGGGTTCAGGCTTAACCAAATACCAAGATAAGATATCTGCAAAGTTTCACTAAATGGATGTTCAATATTATGATCTTTTTTATTCAGCCACAGCAATTCAGACTTTGCTACATTAATTTTAAAACCTGATATTTTACCAAAATTTCTAATCGTATCCAAAAGAAGGGGAGATTTTTCTTTATGTTACTTAAAAATAGTAGTAAATCGTCTGCATACATTAATAACACTAGCTTTTGTCCCACAATATGAATCTCCTCCAACTGTTGGCAAAGCAAAATCACCAGAGGTTCCAATGATATATTAAATAGTAAAGGTGAAAGAGGGCATCCTTGATGGGTACCTCTTTGCAATACTAAACGTTGGGAGATCTCACCGTTAATAATTAAAGCTGACATCGGGGCTGAATATATTAGCCAAATAAATTTGTTCAGATGTCCAGTCATGCCAAACTGCTCTAGAGAGAAAAATAGGTGATTCCATTAAATACGATTGAATGCCTTCTCTGTGTCAACCGTTAATAGGGCTAAATCAGTAATATCTCTGTGCTTTACTGCTCTAAATTTGTTCCAAAAAAATTTAATAATGCCATTACCTTTTGCATATTCTTGACTAGATTCCTCCCTGTCATAAAGCCTGATTGATTCTCATGAATAATTAAACCAAGATGAGGTTTTAACCTATTTGCCAGGATAGAAGTTAATAACTTATAGGGGCCTATCTATCAAGCTCCGTATGGAGCTTGATGCTCCGTGTTTCTGACGAGCCTACATATTGCTCGCCGTATTCAGTGAGGTCTGGCAGACCTGATCCGCACTGTCGGATAAGGTCCGCCAGACTTTCTTAAATAGGGTCCATAGTCTGTATTTAGTACCGATATGGGCCTATATGCAGCTGGTGATTGCGGATCTTTATTTTTCTTAGGGAGTAGAGAAATATTAGCAGCCGCAAAATAGGGGGGGACACTTATTATTCTTAATAAAAAAAAATTAAATAGTTTCTCAAGGGATGGTACAATTTGTTCTTGAAGAATCCTATAAAATTCAATAGGTAAACAGTCTGGTCCAGCTGCCTTATTGGTCTTAGCTTCTCTGATTGCTGCCAGAATCTCTTCTTCTGAAATAGGGGTATTAATCTTCTAAAATTTCTGTAGAGATTCTAGGGACCTTAATCATCTCCCAAAAAAGTTTTACCTTATCTATTCCGCATTCCTCAAGCCTATAAAATCTCTAAAATAGTCCAAGAACACTCTGCTGATATCAGCATTATTTGTGAATCTCTCAGTACCGCTTCTAATGGCTGCTATACTATTCCTATTGACTGCTTTCGTTATTTTAGCTAGAAATTTTGCGGACCTACCCGCCAAAGCTCCCATAGAGTGCCTTTTGTCTTTGCAGTTCTTTTGTAGTTTTTTGCTTCTTGAGCCCTTTTAACGTTTATATACTTATTCCAGTTTAGATTGGAGCGATCCCCTAAATATGCTCTGTAGGCATTTCTGACCTGGTTGGACATCTGAATTTCACGTTGACTGTATTTCCTTTTAAGCTGACACATATGGGCCTTAATTTTCCTTCTTAATACAGCTTTAGCTGCTTCCTAAAATACCTCAGGTCTGTCTATATATGAACTATTATAGTTAACATATTCTCTCCATTGATTAGTCAACCAATTTTGAAAATCAATCTTATTCAGCAGATGTTTGGGGAAAAAAAGGGTCTGATTAGTGGATACATGCATGCTTGATGGATTAAGGGTCAACATAATAGTAGCGTGATCTGAAATTATTATATCTCCAATCTCTGCTCTCCACTCTAATCCAATCAAAGGCTCTGCAATCAAAAATAGATTGATCCTAGACAATGATTGATGACCTTTTAACATACATGTATAGGATCTCGAATCAGGATTCTGCGAGCGCCAAATATCAATTAACCCCAGTTGTGAGCAAAATTTCTGTAGAATACGAACTTTCCTATTGTGTTTAAACATGTTTTTTTTTATTGATTCTATCAAGTATAGGGTCTGCAACTAGATTTAAATCTCCTGCCACTATAAGGTTTTGTCCTATATACTTATGTAAAAGTAATGTCATATTATTCCAAAATTCTTTATCCACCTTGTTGGGACCATATACATTACAAAGAATAAATCGTTTTTTATTATAAAGTATCTCTAAGATTTGAAACTGACCTTCCTGGTCTATAGTGGAAGCTTCTATTTTATAATCTAAGGATTTATTAAAGAGAATTGCCACTCCTCTCTTACAGGAATTATAAGGGGCAGCCACCACTTCACCAACCCAATTAGTCTGTAATTTAGAGACTTCTGTAGCTTTTAAATGGATCTCCTGTAAAAAGGCTATATTCGGTTTTACTTTGGCGAGATATTTATTTATAGATTTCCTCTTTATTGGGGAATTTATGCCTCCTACATTCCAGGAAGCTATATTAAAGGGCGTTACCATTTACCTAAATTATGTATAGCCCAATGGAGGTATCTCCGTACTAAGGTTAGGGGGATGTGAGGGGCACACACTCTGTAAAAAAGGAGAGAAGAGAGAGGGGTGAGGAGGGAGAGGGGAAAGGGATAGGCTGCACTATTAGCACTCTAAGCGTGAACTTTTCAGTGGAGAGAAAACCAATGAACGATTAAAATGTAACTTTTATTTGGGTTAAATAAAAATAGGGACCCAGTGTGAGAACATAATAAAAACAACTAAGACCAGTTGACAGAGTTCCTGTTATTAAATCAATATTGCCTTTGAGGTGTAGTATATATATCAAAAGGAATCCACACTTTGCAGTTGCTGCTTATAAAGATCCACTTAATTCTCTAAGGCCTAGATTTAGAGTTTGTCGGTAGCCGTCAAAACCAGCATTAGAGGCTCCTAACGCTTGTTTTTTATGGACTCTGGTATTTAGAGTTTAGTTACCGACACTCAAAAATCACCCAACGCACAAATCTCTACCGACAGCTCTGACCCAGTAGTTAGCATCTACCGACAAAATAAACATCCACGAATCACAAAACAAATATTACACAAAGTACACTTACACTCATACAAACACTACACTATATTTATTTTTCTGATTTAATAATTTTTCATCAAAATACAAAGGATCAAAGTTGCGAGATCTAGGGTGTTAGAAAAAAAACAACACAAATCCATTTTGCCATTGACTTACATTGACACACGGGAAAAGACCCTCATATACCTACATCTAACCAATAAGATTATCACAAACATACACTCATTGATGCATACAAACAATATACAACACATTACATACACAAAAAAGTTATTTATTACAAAATTAACATGATTTAGTTACTTTTTCACACAAGCTCATGACGTCACTCACTTTACGAGGAAAACCAGTCTTTGAAAAAAAAAAATAACCAAAATTTGGAGCCTCCATTGACTTCTATGGGGAAGACGTGCTTGTGCACGCGACAGACAGATTTCCCTAACGCACGCAAATAGCGTAGACAAAAAAACTCCAAATACCAGCGCTAGAAATAGGAAAAAAATACATGCTTTTCTGCGTTAGACCCAGCTATGACAAATAGATCAAGAAATGACTATTTCCCTATGGTGGACTTATGGATTTTACTTATTGAATATTCACAACAGCATTAAATTGTTTCATACTTTTACATTACATCAACTACAAGTCAACATCACTAGTAACAAACATTTTTACAAATAAAATCACATTTAAACGGACACAAAAAAATTACAACATTTCAGGATTCACAAACAGTACACAATGGGAAACACCTCTCATATACCTTTATTATTGCATTTCATTTATTCAACTCATATGCTTGCAGCAACAGCATATCTACATAGGCTTAACACATGATCAGTCATGGATGCACATACATTACTTTTAGCATTCACTCATACATGTGCATTCAAATGATGGGGGAAAAACACATTACATTCTCTCTAGGAATCACAAAACAGAACATATGGATTTTACTGTACTTTTAACATCATGATTCCATCACAATAACCATTAGGAATTACGTACAAGAAGAACATCATTACACAAGATTACAGATGTCACTTTATGGGAAGGAACAACAATGTCAGACCTCTATATAGAAGTCAGCATATGTGGGACACAATCACAATATATCTGTACATGTACATAACACGCATCACCCATCACGCAACCACAAAGCACACATTTATATTTTATTCAGCACACAATAACAATGTAGTACAATACAACAACACAATGAGGATTTCAGAACTACATAGGCAGGTTAATAATATGATGATGTCATTAGAAGATTCAACCATACACATTACAGATTCACGACTGTACCGCCCCTTTCAGAAATTTAACACTCAATACTACAATACAACATATACGTAAACAACAGTTTGGAACAGCATTATTAGGGCGATTTGAATGGGACAATTAAGAAATATTGTCAGATCGCAAATCACTTATATATACAATATACAGATGACAGCCGGAAGTTATTCAGTATTAGTGCCATTTTAATGGGACGCATACAATATTGACAGCTCGGCAATCACTTATATATACAATACTACAGATGACAGCCGGAAGTTATTCAGTATTATTGAGATTTGAATGAGACGCATACAATATTGACAGCTCGGCAATCAATTATATATACAATACTACAGATGACAAGGGGGGGCCTCTTCCCTCCGAGGTGGAGATTCATTCCCACCACTCTCATCCCGGGGAAAAGGAGGAGCCGGTAGTTGCTGTGCTGCCTCCTCCCCAGACTCTGTATATTTGAAAAAGAAATAAATGTATATATTAGCATATTTCAAAATAAAGGTTTAAATTACTTAGCTTACGATACAATTACAAATGCAGCCTCATTAATCCACTTTGAAATCTAACAATCAATACGATTTCCGCATTTTCTAAACCGTGTTTGTGATATCTCTGGTCAATCTGAATGTTTTAGCGTTTGTTTTCAGTCTGTTTAAATGCACACCTAACCTATAGCCTAGATACTAATGTAACCGCAAAGTAATTGTGAATGCGTGTAAACAACGTAATAGCATTAATCTGATCCTTAAAGGGACATGAAACCCAATGTTTTATCTTTCATGATTTCGAAGCATACAATTATAATCAACTTTCTAATGTACTTTTCTTATCTAATTTGCTTCATTCTCTGTATATTCTTTGCTGAAAAGCATATCTAGATATGCTTAGAAGCTGCTGATTGGTAGCTGAATATAGCTGCCTCCTGTGATTGGTTCACCGTGTGCATGGCTATTTCTTCATTAAAGTATATCTAAAGAATGAATCAAATTAGGTAATATAAGTAAATTGGAATGTTGTTTAAAATTGTATTCTCTACCTTAATCATGAAAGTAAAGGTTTGCTTATAGTGTCCCTTGAAATACATTCGTATGTTAATTTATTCTTAAATGAGCTTACCGTCAGATGAGAATGGCAGGTTCCCGGTATCAATTCCTCCGATACCGACTATATCCACCTTGGAGATGCTGGGACGCAACATTTCCTCCCATCGGCAGTAATCGATTTCCAGTGCAGGGCCGCCACCGGTTCCTGCGGCATGTCGGGACTCCAGGCTTAACTTTTTCTTAAGATCATATCTCTGTTCCGGCCACCCACTGCATTGACTGCATTCCTTATCTCATGCCAGAGCTTCCTCTTCTCAGTCGGGGTGGTCTTCTGATGCTGCAGCCTCCTATACCTGGCCATATAGGCTTCTACGAGGGCCTCCTTCTCCTCCATCGAAAACCTCGCCTCCCTAGTCGCCTTGGCCTTCCCCTGTGACGATGCCCTCTGTTTCCCGGACTGTGAAGCCCTACTCTGTCCGCCACTGGGCCCAGCCACTTGTTCATCTTGAACCAAGTGGCTGGGTCCACCCACCGCTTCCACCACCGCTTCCTGCCCCCTTCCTGCCCCCCTTCCTGTCCTGTTGCTCTCCCCTCTCTCTCTCCCCCCTCTACCTCTCCCCTGCCTGCCCTCCATCTCTTCCCTAAACTAAACCCCAACTAAGCAAACAAAAAGTGAGTGTGATCAAATGAAAGGGGGTCAAAATAAAGAACTAAAAAGACCAAAATAAGTGCTGAAAGTGTGAAAGGGATATAAATAAAAGAAGGTAAGGAGTATTTAAATGAACAAAATGAAGAAGAAGACTAAAAGGAGGATATGTAAACTAAATGTAACTAGGGGATGGGGATGGGATGGGGATGGGGTATGGGATAAGAGTAAATGTGATGAAAGGGAATGGGACTACAGGGAATGGGGTATGGAGTGTAGTATGAGAGGGTATGGGGTATGGAGTGTATGTAGTGTTATTGATAAGTGTATGTATGTATTGAATGTGTTTGCGTGTAAATGTGTTAAGTGTACAGAAAAAGCTCTCGCACACTCACCACAAACCAACTGTCGTTCACTAACTCACACTAGCACTAACTCTCTAACTCACACTATCACTAACTCTCTAACTCCCACTACCACTACCTCTCTAACTCCCACTACCACTAACTCTCTAACTCCCACTACCACTACCTCTCTAACTCCCACTACCACTAACTCTGTAACTCACACTACCACTAACTCTCTAACTCCCACTACCACTAACTCTCACTACCACTGACTGACTCACAATAATGCACAAAATCTCTAAGCTCCAATCTCCAAAAACCCACCAGCAACACAGTGAAAGAAGCCATGCTTGTGTGGTGCTTATATACCCTGTGAAAATGTTTAATGATGTACCGGTTTGCGTTGTAAATTGTGTTCAGGTGTGCTTTATTAGTAATTATTATTTGTGCAATGTGTATTAGGTGTGTGAATGTGCGCATGCTCATTTGGAGTTAGTATTTGTGGAATGTGTAGTAAGCGATGATGTCATAGTGCTCGTTTTCTATAACATTGTCCAATAGTATTATGTTTAAATGTTAATTTGCGATGGTGTGGTATTAGTGAAGTGTTGTATATGTATGTTTGTCCTAATATATAGTAATATTGAATGCGATTATTTTGCTAGTGTATGTTTTTGTATTTTTTTCCTTGTTGTTATTTTCCGTATTTCCGCATCTTAAAGTATATGCGTATTCCCTGTATTTTATTTAAATAAAATTCCCCCCGCTTCTGAATGTGTAATGCTTATGTGCTTTGTTTAGTGATTGTTGTTGTGACATTTGCGGCGTGTTATTGTTGTGCATGATGTGGTATGCGTCATATGACCGAGCTGTGCATATTTCTCGCGAGATCGAGTGTTAGATGAAAAAAGCGTGTTTGTTTTCATTTCCATTGATCTCTATGGGAGACTGTCTAACGCGGGCAGGATTCCGCGTGTGAAATACACGCGTTAGGAGTATCGTTAGATGTTTTTTTTTAACTCTAAATACCGGAGTTAAACAATGCCGTGCGTTAGACATAAACCACGCGTAGCGTTAGCACCCCATCTACCGCCAAACTCCAAATCTAGCCGTTACTCAATATAGAGGGTACGTACATAGGTATATATCGTTGGGGTTGGCAGGGTAAGAATGAGTTCAATATCACTCCAACTCTCATCTGTACTGGGAGTGTAAGATAGTAATATAATATTAATGAGGGTTCATGTAGTATGTAATGCTTAAACACATGATTTGTGTATTCAACGCCTGTTCTCATCAATTGTGTATTTATTTACAATAACATGTCCTACTTCCCTTATTATGTTCATCTGTGTGAGATTAGAGCTGATATAAAGTTCACTAAATTGCTGGAACAAATCTCACAGCAATAGTGTAGTACTTCATACAGTATACAGATATAATCACAGGAACAATCTGTGTATCCAATTGTTTTTACAATGTTGTAATATGTGTATCTATTCAGGTTGAAATAATTGTAACAAATAAATTGTTATTCATCACCACATACCCAGCAGCAAAAAAGTCCAATAAACTATGTGGACAGTAACATTTATGAGTGGCTATCTAGCGGCCATCTTTGTGGCATAACGTTGTGATGCTAGAGTTTAAGTCACAGTTATTTTTAATACAGCTATTGCTCTTAAGTTGCTGGATCCAGTTTTACAGCAATAATAATTATTGGAGCAATAAGGTCAGTGCGTGAGTAGTGGTTATAACTGTCGCATACATTGTCACTGGCTATTAGATGTCCTTAAAAACAATTGTAGCCAAATATCTACTGTGTGCCATAAAGTATAAAGGGTTCATTATGTTAAGTCCCTCTATCGTAGTATCATGGGAGAACACCTTCCCCTAATTCTCCTGATTGGTGCTGGAACAATTTTCACAGCAGCGTGTAATATACCTCTATAAATAACTGAGCCTCTGCTGAGAATAATGTAGTCTGTGGATAGTATGTAGCTAGTCTGTTATTACTTCATACCGAGTGCACATAGAATCCTGTATAGTGAGGAAAAAAATATCACAGCAGCATGTAATATGTCTTACTAGATAACTGAGCCTTAGCTAGGAATAGTGTAGTCTCTGTGAGGTATAGTAATTATTAATATAGAGTGCACATAAAATCCTATATGCTGCTGGAACAATTTTCACAGCAGCTTCTATGGTGACTAAGTTGTAGCTAAAACTAGTATGATCTTATGGCAGTAAGTTAAATATTAAGGCCTAGATTTGGAGTTTGGCGGTAGAAGGGCTGTTAACGCTCCGCGGGCTTTTTTCTGGCCGCACCATAAATTTAACTCTGGTATCGAGAGTTCAAACAAATGCTGCGTTAGGCTCCAAAAAAGGAGCGTAGAGCATTTTTACCGCAAATGCAACTCTCGATACCAGAGTTGCTTACGGACGCGGCCAGCCTCAAAAACGTGCACGAGCACGTTTTTCCCATAGGAAACAATGGGGCTGTTTGAGCTGAAAAAAAACCTAACACCTGCAAAAAAGCAGCATTCAGCTCCTAACGCAGCCCCATTGTTTCCTATGGGGAAACACTTCCTACGTCTGCACCTAACACTCTAACATGTACCCCGAGTCTAAACACCCCTAACCTTACACTTATTAACACCTAATCTGCCGCTCCCGCTATCGCTGACCCCTGCATATTTTTTTAACCCCTAATCTGCCGCTCCGTAAACCGCCGCAACCTACGTTATCCCTATGTACCCCTAATCTGCTGCCCCTAACACCGCCGACCCCTATATTATATTTATAAACCCCTAATCTGCCACCCCCAACGTCGCCTCCACCTACCTACAATAATTAACCCCTAATCTTCCGACCGCAAAGCGCCGCCACCTACGTTATCCCTATGTACCCCTAATCTGCTGCCCCTAACACCGCCGACCCCTATATTATATTTATTAACCCCTAATCTGCCCCCCACAACGTCGCCGACACCTGCCTACACTTATTAAACCCTAATCTGCCGAGCGGACCTGAGCGCTACTATAATAAAGTTATTAACCCCTAATCCGCCTCACTAACCCTATCATAAATAGTATTAACCCCTAATCTGCCCTCCCTAACATCGCCGACACCTAACTTCAATTATTAACCCTAATCTGACGACCGGAGCTCACCGCTACTATAATAAATGGATTAACCCCTAAAGCTAAGTCTAACCCTAACACTAACACCCCCCTAACTTAAATATAATTTAAATCTAACAAAATTAATTAACTCTTATTAAATAAATTATTCCTATTTAAAGCTAAATACTTACCTGTAAAATACATCCTAATATAGCTACAATATAAATTATAATTATATTGTAGCTATTTTAGGATTAATATTTATTTTACAGGCAACTTGGTAATTATTTTAACCAGGTACAATAGCTATTTAATAGTTACCTAGTTAAAATAATAACAAATTTACCTGTAAAATAAATCCTAACCTAAGATATAATTAAACCTAACACTACCCTAGCAATAAATTAATTAAATAAACTACCTACAATTACCTACAATTAACCTAACACTACACTATCAATAAATTAATTAAACACAATTCCTACAAATAAATACAATTAAATAAACTAGCTAAAGTACAAAAAATAAAAAAGAACTAAGTTACAAAAAATAAAAAAATATTTACAAACATAAGAAAAATATTACAACAATTTTAAACTAATTACACCTACTCTAAGCCCCCTAATAAAATAACAAAGCCCCCCAAAATAAAAAAATCCCTACCCTATTCTAAATTAAAAAAGTTAAAAGCTCTTTTACCTTACCAGCCCTGAACAGGGCCCTTTGCGGGGCATGCCCCAAGAATTTCAGCTCTTTTGCCTGTAAAAAAAAAAATACAATACCGAAGCCCCCCAACATTACAACCCACCACCCACATACCCCTAATCTAACCCAAACCCCCCTTAAATAAACCTAACACTAAGCCCCTGAAGATCTTCCTACCTTGTCTTCACCATCCAGGTTCACCGATCCGTCCTGAAGAGCTCCTCCGATGTCCTGATCCAAGCCCAAGCGGGGGGCTGAAGAGGTCCATGATCCGGTCAAAGTCTTCATCCAAGCGGGGCAGAAGAGGATCTTCCATCCGATTGAAGTCTTCATCCAGGCGGCATCTTCTATGGTCTTCCATCCGGAGCGAAGCGGCAGGATCCTGAAGACCTCCAGCGCGGAACATCCATCCTGCCCGACGACTGAACGACGAATGACTGTTCCTTTAAGGGACGTCATCCAAGATGGCGTCCCTCGAATTCCGATTGGCTGATAGGATTCTATCAGCCAATCGGAATTAAGGTAGGAATTTTCTGATTGGCTGATGGAATCAGCCAATCAGAATCAAGTTCAATCCGATTGGCTGATCCAATCAGCCAATCATATTGAGCTTGCATTCTATTGGCTGTTCCTATCAGCCAATAGAATGCGAGCTCAATCTGATTGGCTGATTGGATCAGCCAATCGGATTGAACTTGATTCTGATTGGCTGATTCCATCAGCCAATCAGAATATTCCTACCTTAATTCCGATTGGCTGATAGAATCCTATCAGCCAATCGGAATTCAAGGGACGCCATCTTGGATGACGTCCCTTAAAGGAACCGTCATTCGTCGGGAGACAACGGAAGAAGAGGATGGATCCGCGTCGCCTGCTTCAAGATGGACCCGCTCCGCACCGGATGGAAGAAGATCGAAGATGCCGCTTGGAGAAGATGTTTGCCGGTCCGGATGTCCTCTTCTTGCCGGATAGGAGGAAGACTTTGGAGCCTCTTCTGGACCTCTTCAGCCACCGGATGATGGATCGCCAACCCAAGCGGGGGTTGGATGAAGATGTTGGAGCCAGGACGGATCGGTGATACCTGGATGGTGAAGACAAGGTAGGAAGATCTTCAGGGGCTTAGTGTTAGGTTTATTTAAGGGGGGTTTGGGTTAGATTAGGGGTCTGTGGGTGGTGGGTTGTAATGTTGGGGGGGGTATTGTATGTGGTTTTTTTACAGGCAAAAGAGCTGAAATTCTTGGGGCATGCCCCGCAAAGGGCCCTGTTCAGGGCTGGTAAGGTAAAAGAGCTTTTAACTTTTTTAATTTAGAATAGGGTAGGGCATTTATTATTTTGGGGGGCTTTGTTATTTTATTAGGGGGCTTAGAGTAGGTGTAATTAGTTTAAAATTGTTGTAATAATTTTCTTATGTTTGTAAATATTTTTTTATTTTTTGTAACTTAGTTCTTTTTTATTTTTTGTACTTTAGTTAGTTTATGTAATTGTAGTTATTTGTAGCAATTGTATTTAATTTATTTATTGATAGTGTAGTGTTAGGTTAATTGTAGGTAGTTTATTTAATTATTTTATTGATAGGGTAGTGTTAGGTTTAATTATATCTTAGGTTAGGATTTATTTTACAGGTAAATTTTTTATTATTTTAACTAGGTAACTATTAAATAGTTATTAACTATTTAATAGATATTGTACCTGGTTAAAATAATTACAAAGTTGCCTGTAAAATAAATATTAATCCTAAAATAGCTATAATATAATTATAATTTATATTGTAGCTATATTAGGATTTATTTTACAGGTAAGTATTTAGCTTTAAATAGGAATAATTTATTTAATAAGAGTTAATTAATTTCGTTAGATGTAAATTATATTTAAGTTAGGGGGGTGTTAGTGTTAGGGTTAGACTTAGCTTTAGGGGTTAATCCATTTATTATAGTAGCGATGAGCTCCGGTCGGCAGATTAGGGGTTAATAATTGAAGTTAGGTGTCGGCGATGTTAGGGAGGGCAGATTAGGGGTTAATACTATTTATTATAGGGTTAGTGAGGCGGGTTATGGGTTAATAACTTTATTATAGTAGCGCTCAGGTCCACTCGGCAGATTAGGGGTTAATAAGTGTAGGCAGGTGTCGGCGACGTTGAGGGGGGCAGATTAGGGGTTAATAAATATAATATAGGGGTCGGCGGTGTTAGGGGCAGCAGATTAGGGGTACATAGGGATAACGTAGGTGGCGGCGCTTTGCGGTCGGAAGATTAGGGGTTAATTATTTTAAGTAGCTGGCGGCGATGTTGTGGGGGGCAGGTTAGGGGTTAATAAATGTAATACAGGGGTCGGCGGGGTTAGGGGCAGCAGATTAGGGGTACATAAGTATAACATAGGTGGCGGTCGGCAGATTAGGGGTTAAAAATTTTTAATCAAGTGGCGGCGATGTGAGGGGAGCTCGGTTTAGGGGTACATAGGTAGTTTATGGGTGTTAGTGTACTTTAGGGTACAGTAGTTAAGAGCTTTATGAACCGGCGTTAGCACAGAAAGCTCTTAACTCCTGCTATTTTCCTGCGGCTGGAGTTTTGTCGTTAGAGCTCTAACGCTCACTTCAGAAACGACTCTAAATACCGGCGTTAGGAAGATCCCATTGAAAAGATAGGATACGCAATTGACGTAAGGGGATCTGCGGTATGGAAAAGTCGCGGCTGAAAAGTGAGCGTTAGACCCTTTAATCACTGACTCCAAATACCAGCGGGCGGCCAAAACCAGCGTTAGGAGCCTCTAACGCTGGTTTTCACGGCTAACGCCAAACTCCAAATCTAGGCCTAAGTCAGAGTACACATGAGGTCCTAAACCGTGCTGCAACAATTTACACAGCAGCGTGTAATGTAACGCTATAGGCAGCTCAGCCCTGGCTGAAAATATTGTGGTTTCTGGGCAGAATAATACTATTTAATACAGAGTGCACTTAAAAAATCCATCAAAGGCAGTAACTGATACTGCTAATGATGGTGACATCAATTGTAATTGATTACCAGAGCAAAATTTGTAAATTTAGTAAATTACTGCCACTGCAGTCAACAGGTCTTAAGTAAGCTTTAAAAATGGAGCTCCCTTTAGCTCCTAACCCCCTATACTTAAGAAATCAAGTAGCTGTTCAATGTAACAGAGGAAACCACTCTGGATAAAGTACAGAAGCAGCTGCAGAGTGGTGTGTAGAAGTAGAAGGCTCTCTTGAATCTTGATCCGGTGAAATGGAGATGTCACAATCTTTAAGAAGATGTAGGCCCTCTTTCGGTGTGGTTATAGTGTGGGTGGAACCCCCCTTGTTATGATCAATTTGGTAGGGTATCCCCACCGATATCGGATATTTCCTCTCCTCAATGCTTGAGTAATAGATCGGAAGGTGCTCCTCTTTTGTAGGGTATAAGATGAGATATCTGGGAATATTGTCACATGTTGAAATCTTTGTGGTAGGTTTGGGTTATTGACCATTTCTCAAAGAATCCTTTCTTTGTGGGTGAAAAAGTGGACTCTGGCTAGAACATCTCTAGGTTTGTCCTGGGAGACATTTTGCGGTTTAGGGATGCGATGAACTCTGTCCAGAATGAGGCCAGGGGGGTCCAATATAGGCAAGAGATGGTAGCATAGTTCTAAGATGAACTTCTCTAGCTCGGCAGTTCCAACTTTCTCAGAGACTCCTCTGAATCTCAAATTATTCCATCTCAATCTGTCTTCCATATCTGCCATTTTAAATTCAAGATCAGAAATCTGGATAGAGATATTTTGAGAGTAGGAAAGGAGATTTGCATGATCGATACCCAGATCCTCATGCTTCCGTTCCAAAGTCTTGGTATGTTCACCAAGAGCTACCATGTCCCTACGGAGTTCAGCCGCAGAGCCTTTTATCTCTTTAGTTAAAGTATACTGTAGCATGTTCATACGATAGGCGAAGACATCCACTATATTAGAGGCCATATTATCTGATGAAGGAGGTTGAGAGTCCATGCTACTATCTGAGTAGCTCATATCCAATGAAGGACGAGTATCTCTAGATGTCATAGAATTTGAGGAGAGTTGATCTTTAAAATGGTCCACCACTGTTTTCTTTGGGTACGGTGATGTTTTAGGTTTATTTTTAACAGCTTGAGACATAGTATAGGAACAACAGGGATGTCTTGATGTTGTTGCAGAAAATATATATATATGAACAGTATAATCTAATCACCATATAAATGTAGGTATAAATATGATGAATACCCAGTCCCCCTGGGTGCCAGTTAAGCATTTTATGCCAGCATTTTCAGTAGAGAGGTCACAATAGAATAATCAGTGCCTAGGAAATATGAACTTTATATCTTAAATTTGTGTTGTAGCTCATCGATGCAGGTCATAGATAGATGAGGACAATTTTGCAGTAAAGGTTTCAGCTGTGGTCACAGCTTTTTGTTACATAAATTAGACCTCCTCTGGGAAGGAAATAGGTGGAAGCAGAGAAATGCACAGACTTTATGGTCAATAGGCAATTAATGTCTTTTAATTTATATTTATAGGCAGATCACTGAATTCCCTTGCAGATAGTACATTACTCACTGTGTCTGATGTGTAGGATGTCACTTCACTGTATTCCCCTGCTGTGGAAATGATCTTAAGGTCTGACCAACAAGTTGAAAAAGGTCTGATGTGGCTAACAAATATGCCTCAATAGTCAGCCAGACTCTATTTTACCCCTATAAACTCAGGCGTATATCCACCGAGCTTTTACTTTTTATAGTTAGGGAGAGCTACCCTTCATGATCCCACATTTCAGTTTGTGTTTGAGTGGATACACTACCACCGTAGCAAGGCCCGACCATCCAGGTGGAATGGGTGTACTGTACATATACACTGAAAGCTGATGCTCCATATCTCAATACCTTGCCCCTGGTGTTTTGATAGGCAACAGCTTCATGTGTTAGTGTGCAGTGCAGTAGCTGTTACCTATTACTGCTCCAATGCTGGCTGCTGGAATGCTGTGTCAGAGGCCAATTTGGCAAATTTTCACGCCCTATCCTCTTGCTAGGCATGAGAGGGGAGACTTCTCCTAATCTGCTGCTGCCCTCTGATCCATTATTTGTGGATCGCTTGTGAAAATAATTTTTGTCTGTGTCTAGTCTGTCGCAGCCGGGGCTCTGCTAGTCTGACATGTCTCCTCACCTACAGAATCTAACTGCTCCAGTTTCAGCCACAGTGGCTCAGTCCGACACTATATGCTTCCCAAATTATGTCCAAATTATGTCCAAATTATGCCGGTCAGTTGAATCTTTACCAACCACTGTGATCCACTCTGAAATTCTGGCCAAAAACAAGTTATAAATGCAAAACTTCTACTAAAGCTTGGAGACCTCTTGTTTTATGCGACCACACGCTCCCGTTGCTGGCTCCACCCCCCTGCACTTTTCTTATTTTAACGCTAACACCACAAAGCAAATAATCCACTCCCTTGTTATTTCTCGACTTGACTACTGCAATAACCTACTTACTGGCCTTCGTCTTTCCTGCCTCTCCCCCCTTCAATCCATCCTAAATGCTTCTGTCAGGCTGATCCACTTTTTCAGTTGCTCTGTATCTGCTGCACCTCTCTGCGAGTGGCTTTATTTGCTCCCTATTCACATCAGAATTAAATTAAAAATTCTCACACTTACATACAAAGCTCTCACCAATGCCGCTCTCCTCTACCTATCCTCTCTAATAAACAAGTATACTCCAGCCCACCCACTAAGATCCAACAATGACCTTTTCCTTGCATCCGCGACTATCACCTCTTCTCATGCTAGACTGCAGGACTTCTGTCGTGCAGCACCTACCCTCTGGAATGCTCTCCCTTGTGGTGTCAGGCTTTGCCCTAATCTTTCTTCCTTTAAATGCTCCCTGAAGACTTTTCTGTTCACGGAAGCCTTACACCCAACTTAATAATGAATTAATTTCACTTACTTATTAATTTCATTTCAGTCATCTAATTCTGCATTACCATCTTTCTCAATCTTGCAGTCCTCACCTCCTGTTTCTCAAACTTCTACCCTTCTAGATTGTAAGTTCCCACCGGATTAGGGCCCTCAATTCCTCCTGTATGTGTTTGTAAATTTTGACTTGTCTCCCACAAGTCTTATATCATTGTTTTATTTAAATGAAGTGTACCCATGGACAGCGCTGCGGAATATGTTGGCGCTTCATAAATAAAGTATAATAATAATTTAAAAAAAATAATATTCCTCTCTGGGTCCCTAACCAAAAGCCACACAATGCATACCTTCAACCAAATATACTGAGATACAAACAAGGGATCTTTTCCAGATAAGCCCCGCCACTAATGCAAAAAGTGCTCACGCGAAAAGTTAAGCCCCACCACTTTGAATATTATGCATTCACGCAACCTTGACCTGCGCCATAAGAGCACAAGCGACCGAGTAGCGGAGAAATCACCAGGTAGTGCAATAATAAAACCAGACTACTAATAATAAAACTAGACACACCCAGGTGTTTGCATTAGACTATATTTGAGTAAGTCTGAGCAGCAGACAATTCCATTAATATTTTAAATGTTTTTACATTTATTTATGTTATGTTTTTATGTAAGGGGCGGGACGTGTTAAATTATCGCTTTTTAGACACTTCCCAGAAAGACAGTGAGATACTCTGATTGCTTCATAAAGTGCACGGCTTAATCATACTAACACTGCATACAAATCACATCAGTGTGACATACAGGGAGACCAGACTGTCTCTCTTGTCTTTTCATCCATTCTGAGGTATCGTTACATACAACATATTTCTTATCATAAAGGACTCTGCAGCTGCCGGGGGAGTAGATCATTCCTGTACCACTTTTAATACCTATGACACCTTAGTAAAGCAACATTCGTATACAAGGACCTTATTAAACACCGATATTTGGAGACTGGGATTGAAGCAAAACTTTTTTGTTATCTGCCCACACAAGTAAAGGGATAAAACACCTGAAGCTGCGGACTGGAATAAACTGCTGTGTAGGAAGTTTGGCTGCTTTTTTATTATCTTTTTTGGGTGGCGGGGGTTAACTTTTTGGCGGGGCTTATCTGGAAAAGATCCCAAACAAGGGTACTACACAAGCACTTTACAGGGTCATGGGATGTGTACCCAGTCCAGTTTGGGAGTGTAGTCCATTTTCATTTTTGTATGTGTCTAGAGAAATTACAAAGGGCCTTTGTCACTCTTGTCTGTATTCCAATATGTTCTGGTTACATGGGTTACATGGGATATCATAGAATTTTAACTATTTTTTAAAAATGATTAAAATATGGCAATACTAGTAAGAAATTCAGCCATTGTTAGATGCTATTTTTCTTGAATTAGCACATATTTTTGCCTGCTTAAATTAATATAAACGATTGCTTAAAGGGACAGTATACACTCATTTCCATATAATTGCATGTAATAGACACTACTATAAAGAATAAGATGCACAGATACTGATATAAAAATCCAGTATAAAACTGTTTAAAATCTTACTTAGAAGCTAACAGTTTAGCTCTGTTGAAAAGGTAGCTGCAAGTGGTAAATATCAGACACTCCCCCCTCCCCCTTCTTTTGCATATGAAAAGACCCTTTACACAAACAGGAGCAAGCTGGAGAAGGTAGCTGACGGTATTCACATAAAACTTTGGGGCTTGGTTAGGAGTCTGAAAATCAGAGCAATGTTATTTAAAAATAAGCAAAACTATACATTAAAAAAAAACTAAAAACTTGATGAGCTATATAAATAGATCATCTACAAAACATTTATGCAAAGAAAAAAATGAGTGTATAATGGCCCTTTAAATATTTGAGTTACATGACACTTATGAAAAGCAATTTTATGTGCATTTTAGATTTCACATTGCATCAGAATGTTTGCAATGCCTCAAGGGCAATTAGAATTTATCAATTTAATGCCTGTTCTGAAGCAAATACATTGATTTAATTTGATTTGGACAATATACTTGATATACAAGTTTGCATCTATTGTTCTCGATCATTTTTCTAAAATAATTTGTAATAGAATTTATTTCTGAAATTATAATCCTGTTTTGCTAATTTAACATCCCAAGAAACCAGAAAATTGAATTTAATGAGATAATTAAAATAAATAACTACACAAAATACTCAAAACATATATGCTTATTACATTAATATCATAATATTTTGATCACATGTGATATGTTTTTTTTTATTTTATTAATATTAACTATTCTTGATTGGAAATGAAAAAGGTAATATTGTAAAAGATGCTGATGCTTAATTTGACTTTTAACTAAATTATCTCAATAAAATCAATTAACATGCATGACACTCCGTTCTCGTCATAAAGGAGAATCACTGATCACAGCATGCCCCTGTAGCGAAGACCCAATCATTTGTGGCATAGTGGGCAATACATGGGAGTGCTGGTGATGTCACCACAAACTTGCATGGTGACATCACAGAGGGGGTGGGCCACGATATGAAAGGATGGTGAAGTGAGCTGGATGGAGGGTTGCTGTTTAAACTGCTTAATCTTAGCTTCCATACTAGCCACAGACCTCTAAGACCCCCTTATTTGAAAGAGAATCACCTGGTGATCTTAAAACGCTAATACAAACCAGATTTTTAAAAAACATGTATAAACACAATACACAGGGATTTGCTTGGGAATGGGACATTATATACTCAACAAATAAAGTATATTTTCTAGTCGACAAGTCCTCTTAAAAAAAATATATGAATTTTGTCAGGTGATCCCTGTGGTAACAGAAATTACCTTGCAAGAAAAAAAAAAGTGCTTTTATTTCTGCATTGCATCAAGGGGCATCTCTGATCTAAATTATAACCCCCAAAAGACCATATGGGTCCCTATTTCCCTTGTGGCTACCCTTGATAACAATTTAGTAAAGTGATCACAGTAACAGCAGTGGTCACCTTGTCATTTTCAATATTATTCACTAACATCTTAACAAAAAAAAAAAATATATATATATAATTCTGCAGCTATCTCACATGCCATGAAATATAAATATAATAATGATATATTCTGAATCTGCTGTGCCTGCTAAATAAAAACAATTTGTGATTTGTGTGGGTCACTCACTGAAACCTAACTTGCAATGGTGTCTAAATGTAAGCAACAACAAAAAAGCTCAAAATTGTAAAATTGTCTTAGCTTACAAGTGAAAGAGTTAAAGTAACAGTTTTATAATATTCAATAGCAATCCAGTAATATTTTTGTCAGTTAGTTGATTCCTGTGTCATCCACAACCAAGTATGTACACTTCACTTTTGTTATTGACAATTATAACCAAATAAATATTTTTGTGCTCCTGGTTTGTAGCAGTAGCACTAATTGTTACTTTAAACCCTTTGCTACTGGGAATTTCAGAGAAGAACTTGCCCAAAATACAGGAGCATTTTTGCTATCACTCCTTTTAAACAGAAATAGAGCCTTTCTTTACCTATCAAAACTATATATTTATTTACGTAGACAACCCAAGGTATTGATCTAGGCCCATTTTGGCATATTTCATGCCACCAATATACTGCCAAATTAGATCATATAAAACAAATGTTAACTTTTCATAAACTTTGGGTTCTCATTGAAATTATTTAAATACTGCTTGTGCAATCATGACAAAAATGATTGTAAAAGCTTCTCTGGTTTCCCCTTTGCTCAGCTATAGTAGACATACATGGCTTTGCCATTGATTTTTAGAATGCCGCTAACAGCAGCTGTGCACCACACTTCTATTAGGGAAGAGGTTATTCAGGTTGCTTATAAAGTAAATTTTAGCTATAGGGTAGAGATTACCCTCCCACCCCCTGATCCCTCCGAAACATCTCTCCTCCCCTCCCCACCATCTTAGGTACTGACAGACAAATTGCCAGCATGGATTTTAGGGCTCCATTTCCGTATGCAGACAGATATGCTTAGGAACAGCAGCTCTCGGCTGTCACTTTACAGCCAAGGCTGATGTATCTTCCTGGGTTGCGACATATATATACTGTACATTATGCAGTTCAATGGACTTTGTACTGCATGACATATATATATATATATATATATATATATACAGAGAGAAATGCACTCACAGGAACGAACAACCAGCTCAATACGATTGTTAGCTTGTTCTATGGCGATTTACCACCTGGGTGCAACTTCTTTTAGCCCAGCAATGCTTTTCACAGAGTAGAACTTTCCTGTAGTATATCAGTCTGATCCTGCCTATTACGGTCAGTCCAGCACCGAAATACCAGGCAATTCCTCTCTGAACAAGGAACAAAGCAACCCCAGACGATCGTTACGGCCTTCATTGGGCCTCGTCAGTGAGGTGTAGCAGTATTCCTCTAAGCACACTGAGCAAGGAGTCCACGTCTGGTTTCCCCTTTTTCCCATAGGGAGACTAAATACACACAGAGAGAAATGCACTCACAGGAACGAACAACCAGCTCAATACTATTGTTAGCTTGTTCTATGGCGATTTACCACCTGGGTGCAACTTCTTTTAGCCCAGCAATGCTTTTCTCAGAGTAGAACTTTCCTGTAGTATATCAGTCTGATCCCGCCTATTACGGTCAGTCCAGCACCGAAATACCAGGCAATTCCTCTCTGAACAAGGAACAAAGCAACCCCAGACGATCGTTTCGGCCTTCATTGGGCCTCGTCAGTGAGGTGTAGCAGTATTCCTCTAAGCACACTGAGCAAGGAGTCCACGTCTGGTTTCCCCTTTTTCCCATAGGGAGACTAAATACACACAGAGAGAAATGCACTCACAGGAACGAACAACCAGCTCAATACTATTGTTAGCTTGTTCTATGGCAATTTACCACCTGGGTGCAACTTCTTTTAGCCCAGCAATGCTTTTCACAGAGTAGAACTTTCCTGTAGTATATCAGTCTGATCCCGCCTATTACGGTCTGTCCAGCACCGAAATACCAGGCAATTCCTCTCTGAACAAAGAACAAAGCAACCCCAGATGATCGTTTCGGCCTTCATTGGGCCTCGTCAGTGAGGTGCAGCAGTATTCCTCTAAGCACACTGAGCAAGGAGTCCACGTCTGGTTTCCCCTTTTTCCCATAGGGAGACTAAATACACACAGAGAGATCGTCTGGGGTTGCTGTGTTCCTTGTTCAGAGAGGAATTGCCTGGTATTTCGGCGCTGGACTGACCGTAATAGGCGGGATCAGACTGATATACTACAGGAAAGTTCTACTCTGTGAAAGGCATTACTGGGCTAAAAAGCTGCACCCAGGTGGTAAATCGCCATAGAACAGGCTAACAATGTTATTGTGCCAGTTGTTCCTTCCTGTGAGTGCACTTCTCTCTGTATGTATTTAGTCTCCCTATGGGAAAAAGGGGCAACCAGATGTGGACTCCTTGCTCAGTGTGCTTAGAGGAATATTGCTACACCTCACTGATGAGGCCCAATGAAGGCCAAAACGATCGTCTGGGGTTGCTGTGTTCCTTGTTCAGAGAGGAATTGCCTGGTATTTTGGCGCTGGACTGACCGCAATAGGCGGGATCAGACTGATATACTACAGTAAAGTTCTACTCTGTGAAAGGCATTACTGGGCTAAAAAGCTGCACCCAGGTGGTAAATCGCCATAGAACAGGCTAACAATGTTATTGAGCCAGTTGTTCGTTCCTGTGAGTGCACTTCTCTCTGTATGTATTTAGTCTCCCTATGGGAAAAAGGGGCAACCAGACGTGGACTCCTTGCTCAGTGTGCTTAGAGGAATATAGCTACACCTCACTGACGAGGCCCAATGAAGGCCAAAACGATCGTCTGGGGTTGCTGTGTTCCTTGTTCAGAGAGGAATTGCCTGGTATTTCGGCGCTGGACTGACCGTAATAGGCGGGATCAGACTGATATACTACAGGAAAGTTCTACTCTGTGAAAGGCATTACTGGGATAAAAAGCTGCACCCAGGTGGTAAATCGCCATAGAACAGGCTAACAATGTTATTGTGCCAGTTGTTCCTTCCTGTGAGTGCACTTCTCTCTGTATGTATTTAGTCTCCCTATGGGAAAAAGGGGCAACCAGACGTGGACTCCTTGCTCAGTGTGCTTGGAGGAATATAGCTACACCTCACTGACGAGGCCCAATGAAGGCCGAAACGATCGTCTGGGGTTGCTGTGTTCCTTGTTCAGAGAGTAATTGCCTGGTATTTCGGCGCTGGACTGACCGTAATAGGCGGGATCAGACTGATATACTACAGGAAAGTTCTACTCTGTGAAAGGCATTACTGGGCTAAAAAGCTGCACCCAGGTGGTAAATCGCCATAGAACAGGCTAACAATGTTATTGAGCCAGTTGTTCGTTCCTGTGAGTGCACTTCTCTCTGTATGTATTTAGTCTCCCTATGGGAAAAAGGGGCAACCAGACGTGGACTCCTTGCTCAGTGTGCTTAGAGGAATATAGCTACACCTCACTGACGAGGCCCAATAAAGGCCAAAACGATCGTCTGGGGTTGCTGTGTTCCTTGTTCAGAGAGGAATTGCCTGGTATTTCGGCGCTGGACTGACCGTAATAGGCGGGATCAGACTGATATATTACAGGAAAGTTCTACTCTGTGAAAGGCATTACTGGGCTAAAAAGCTGCACCCAGGTGGTAAATCGCCATAGAACAGGCTAACAATGTTATTGTGCCAGTTGTTCCTTCCTGTGAGTGCACTTCTCTCTGTATGTATTTAGTCTCCCTATGGGAAAAAGGGGCAACCAGACGTGGACTCCTTGCTCAGTGTGCTTGGAGGAATATAGCTACACCTCACTGACGAGGCCCAATGAAGGCCGAAACGATCATCTGGGGTTGCTGTGTTCCTTGTTCAGAGAGTAATTGCCTGGTATTTCGGCGCTGGACTGACCGTAATAGGCGGGATCAGACTGATATACTACAGGAAAGTTCTACTCTGTGAAAGGCATTACTGGGCTAAAAAGCTGCACCCAGGTGGTAAATCGCCATAGAACAGGCTAACAATGTTATTGAGCCAGTTGTTCGTTCCTGTGAGTGCACTTCTCTCTGTATGTATTTAGTCTCCCTATGGGAAAAAGGGGCAACCAGACGTGGACTCCTTGCTCAGTGTGCTTAGAGGAATATAGCTACACCTCACTGACGAGGCCCAATGAAGGCCAAAATGATCGTCTGGGGTTGCTGTGTTCCTTGTTCAGAGAGTAATTGCCTGGTATTTCGGCGCTGGACTGACCGTAATAGGCGGGATCAGACTGATATACTACAGGAAAGTTCTACTCTGTGAAAGGCATTACTGGGCTAAAAAGCTGCACCCAGGTGGTAAATCGCCATAGAACAGGCTAACAATGTTATTGTGCCAGTTGTTCCTTCCTGTGAGTGCACTTCTCTCTGTATGTATTTAGTCTCCCTATGGGAAAAAGGGGCAACCAGACGTGGACTCCTTGCTCAGTGTGCTTGGAGGAATATAGCTACACCTCACTGACGAGGCCCAATGAAGGCCGAAACGATCGTCTGGGGTTGCTGTGTTCCTTGTTCAGAGAGGAATTGCCTGGTATTTCGGCGCTGGACTGACCGTAATAGGCGGGATCAGACTGATATACTACAGGAAAGTTCTACTCTGTGAAAGGCATTACTGGGCTAAAAAGCTGCACCCAGGTGGTAAATCGCCATAGAACAGGCTAACAATGTTATTGAGCCAGTTGTTTGTTCCTGTGAGTGCACTTCTCTCTGTATATATATATATATATATATATATATATACACACACACATCATTTTGAGTCAAGGGTTTAACTTTGTTGTTGTTTAAGCTGCTGTCCAGATGCTTCCCTGATGCTCCCTATAAGAAATAAGGGGTTAACAAAGTTCTGTTAATGACCAAATGATGTTGTCAATATTTGGCCGAACAGAACGACCCCACAAACTGATCTTAGATGAAGCAAAATATATATTTTTTTTTCTGTGACCAATTGTTCAGCTAAAACACATGTTTTGTCTGTACATGTTTAATTAATGTTAGGCTGAAATAAACATACCACAAACATAGAAAATATGACAATGCATTTGCCATAAAGCATTAGTGCACTTTATTGAATGATATGTAATACTCCAACTGAGTTTAATGGCAAGGCGACCACATGAGGTCAAAACTAGATTAGATTAGTAAATTCTATATACTTTATACAAAGTGTGTAATGTATATTTTCCTACTTAATGCAACTTGTATGACCATCTTATTTTGTTATAAATGCCAGGGATTTATCTGGACTTTTTTTTTTTTTTTTTACCCTCTAGTGCTTTAAAAAAATAAAAATATTTTTTTTATCTGTTTTACAAATGGTTCTTTTTATTTGATACAAAGCAAAATTACATTTAGTGGCTAACATGTATTTATCAGGAATTATCAATTTAAAGCACTGCAACCACATGCAGAGGCAATCTCTATTTAAGACCTTTAATGTAGAATTCAGGATAATATATTGTAGATTGAAGGTTTCCCAGTCAATCCCATAATTCACAGAGCTATTATACCTTATTGTAATACATGTTTAAAATCACTTAGGATTTTAATTCTCACATAGAACAGAATAATAAAAAGCTTAATATATTGTGAGGAACTATATTAACTATATTAACAATTCATTAAAAAAAAATCATTCAACAATGTATCAGTATAACATATAACATAATATCTTTAAACTGTTAATTTATATAGAAACATCTAATGCAAAACATATTTATTCATCATGGTGTTGTAAAAATTATATAAATAATAACTTTTGGTATCAATGTAATAAACTAATTGAGATCAAGTACTCTTAACCTATTAAAATGCACCTGGTTCTGTGTATACTATATATACACAAGGTCCTGGGCTTTAAAGTGACGCTTAAAAGGGACATGATAGAAAATAGAAAATACAATTTTTTTTAAAATATTTTTTTATTGGAAAGGATAAACAGGACATCATATATGACAAGATACAACAATATAGAAGCAAATAAGTGGCACATGGTGCATACATTTCTCTAATAGTCCATAGTAAGTATCCTTATCAAGACTTGACATGCAGCGTATGTACATAGCTGTGCTTCAGCAGGTGTTATTGTCCATATTTTGATATACCAGGCCTTGGCTTTTTTAGGTTGCTTCTTGGTCTTTCCAAGGATTTTTAACTTTTCCTTTACCTCTGTAAAACTGTATGTTAAATAACAATAAATAAAATCAATAAAAGATTATATTTAAAACTGTCAGCATGTGTGTTGCCTATTCTTATATGATATTTAGAAGTATACTTCTCGTGGAGCATTATATAGTGGAATGTCCAATTATGTAAACATAGGAGGGTTATGAGCCGCTTGTCTCAGCCTGGCATTCACTGTCAACATTCCACAGTGTAGGGGGGGAGGTAGGTAGGAGGGTGCAGAGAATGGAAGGAGAGGGGGGAGAAGGAGAAGAGAGAAAAAAAAGGGGGGAGGGGGAAAGGAAACTCCTCCTGGAAAACAGTTTCTTAGTTTGCCCTATTCCTTCCCAATGTCTAGTGCCTAAGGAACCATATGTCCCAAATGTTCCAGTACAGGTCTAATTTATCTAAGTGTAGGTAAAACCTTCTCTCCATCATGGCAAAGGAGTCAATTAGTTTCAGAATGGTCTCTAAGGCGGGGGGACTTTGTTGTTTCCAATTTTTAACAATAGACACTTTGGTGTCTGCAAATATGAAAATTGCTAGCTGTTTTGGGAAGATGTTGAAGAGGGCTGACTTGGGACATTTTTTTGAGTACTATACCTAGGTCATTGCATATGTCAAATATTCTATCCCATAATGGAATTACTTTTGGTCAACTCCACCAAATGTGGAGCTCAGAGCCTGTTTTTCTGCATCCTCTCCAACATCTTGGTGAGTGTGTGGAGTCATTTGTTAGAGAAGTAGGGGAGTATAGTGCCAACAAAGTGTTATTTTAATGAATAGTTCTATGGAATTAGCTCAGTGCAGAGTTCACTTTGTGATTGAAAAAGTTGGAGCCCAAGTCTTTTCAGAGATTTGTGAGTGTAGATCATTTCCCCAGGCTTTTAGCTGCCAGGTATCCACTGCCACTACATCTTTCATTAAAGGGACACTGAACCGAAAATGTTTCTTTCGTGATTCAGATAGAGCATGAATTTTTTTTTTTTAACAAACTGTTTTTATTGAGGATAAGAGAAGGGTAGCAAGTACAACTTGAAATGATACATCCATGAAATCATAGAAGCGCAAAATCATCATGTGTACTTTACAGTGTATATAATAATAAAGTCATAAATCAACTTCTCGGTCCTCTTTCTTTTTTTTTTCTTCATTAACATCTTTTCTTTTTCTGTATAAAAACAATGTGTATAACCGTATTTTACATAAACACAATTCTACCATCAACAATCAACTATTGTAACTGGTTCACAGTTGAGCCATCAAGGCTAAGTGCATAAGTCATAGGTACGCTCTTTGTGGTGAAAAAAAAAAAAAAAGCGGGGGTTAGAATAGGCAAGCAGATTCCGCTCATTATATAACAATTCTCTATCTCCCCCCCCCCCCATCACCCCGCGTCTGGTATAGAAATCCCCACTCACCCCTCAGAGAGTCTGTGAGCATAAACTCTGTATCCGCAAAAGGAGCCAATAGTTGTCTCTGTGAGTCTAAGCTCAATGTCTTAATGTATTCCCACCATTTAGTGATAAAGTGTTTAAGTCTTTTATTAGTGTCCATCCTAGTATCTAATTGTTCTATGAGTAGTTGCTTGTGCAGAGTATGTTTAAATGTGCTAAAGGCAGGGGTGGCGCACTCCGTCCACACTCTCAAAATAACCTTCCTAGCTATCAGAACTATAGTAGTAAGTAAAGGGACAAATCCAGGATTCTGCTCTCTCCACTCTAAAAAGCAAATCTGTTCCACATCAAACTGGACCCTGATTTTAATGACGTTAGTGGTCCAAAAGGAAACCCTACCCCAGAACTGTCTAACCCGTGGGCAGGTAAAAAAATAATGTAGAAAATCTAGGTAATTAATTCTACACTTACTGCACTCATTCACCACCCTGGGATTCCACTTAGATAACCTCCGAGGGATAATATAGTCTTTATGTATCATTCTAATCTGGCATTCTCTAAGGGTCATAGATAACGTTGCCCTCTTGACATTCTCATTGCTCTGTTGTATTGCTACCATCAGGTCTTCCCTTTCCAGTCTCTCAGTCCATTTATTCTCTAACAAAATTAAAGTTTTAGCTTCAATTTGATTTAACAGAGCCTTGTATATCCCTGAGATTGTGAAATTGCCTAATCTGAATGAGGTTACTGCTACACCAAGTGCATGTGGTTCACAAAAGTGTGGGTCAATCCTAATCAGTTGAGTAATGTAATGCAGCATTTGGAGGTAAGCATAGAAGTGAGTTCTCGGTAGCCCGAACTGAATTTTTAGATCAGAAAATTATTTTATACATTTTCTAGAAAGATCCAGAGCATCCCCCACAAGGCATATTCCCCCTCCCATGCGACAAACGGAGAGGTGTCAATCCCCAGAGGAAATGCCATATTATTCCGCAATGGAATCATTCTCGAGGACACGCACCGGCGTCCAACATGGCTGAGGGTTGACCGCCATGCCTTCAGCACATCCTTATAAAGAAGATTCTCCCTGATCGCCTTGGGGATGTCATTAATCGGGGCATAGGGTAAATATGAAAGATCAAACATCCACAGAGCCTGATCCTCCAATTGTGATGAATGGAAGTGCCCAGTTTTTAACTGCCAATCGAGCATGAGGCGATTGAGCGCCACCCAGTTGTATAGTTTTAAATTGGGCAGACTCAACCCACCATGCGAAAACTGCGCATACAGTTTTGTAAGAGCTATCCTGGGCCTGCCCCCCCTCCACAAGAAGTCCGAGAGGGCCAGGGTATATAAAGCCATGTCCTTCTTAGTAATTAAGAAGAGTACCATTAAGAGAGGGTACAGAATCCTTGGCAAAATTACCATTTTTATTAAATTAACCCGTCCCGTAAGGGAGACAGGCAGGTTTTTCCAGCCCTCTAGATTCCGTTCAATATCACAGCACACCCGAGTAATATTAGAGTGATACAGGCTTTGGACGTTTGTGGAAAGTTGAATGCCCAGGTAGGTCATGGTGGGGTTAGCCTCCTGAAAAGGATAAGTAACCAACTGGATCCTATGTCTCCGAAGCCATAGAATCTCTGATTTGGTTTTGTTTATTCTGTAGCCCAAGAAGGATCCAAATGCCTCAATTGTTGCCAGGATTTTTGGGACATGTTTCACCGGGTGCTCTATAAATAGAAGCATGTCATCCGCATAAAGTGTGAGGTGCAATCTCGCTTCTCCCAACACAATACCCGGGTATACCTTACATAATTTAATGGCCAAGGGCTCTAAGGCTAGATTGAAAAGGAGAGGGGAGAGAGGGCACCCTTGGCGAGTGCCCCTCTGTAATACAATGCGAGGGGAGAACAAACCATTGGTCATGATATGAATCCATGGGGCTGAGTATATATTGCCTATATAGTGAAGGAATGACCCAGAAAAGCCGAAACGCTGTAGCGTGTTCAAAAGATGGCCCCATTCCACCCTGCCTCCGATTCCTCTTGCACCCCCAGAGTCCCAGGATTGGGCGTAAAGTGCACCATGGCATGGAGCACTCTCTGCACATTAGTCACCGAGGTTCTATGGCACATAAATCCGGTCTGATCCGGGTGAATAATGTCTGTCAATATTACTTTCAGCCTGTCAGTCAAGATTTTCATTATTATCTTGTAATCCAAATTGAGGAGGGAGATATGGCGATAAGATTCAGGTAGACCAGGATCTTTTCCAGGCTTCAGAATCAGGGACACGTGTGCCATTGTAAACGTTTTAGGGGGAGGGACTAAGTCTCTATAGTATAAGTTATATAAGTTAGTTAAGGTAGGTATAACCTGGGACTTTAGCAGTTAAAAGAATGCAATGGGTAAGCCATCAGTGCCCGCTGCTTTCCCGTTTGACATAGAGGAGATGGTTTTCAAGATCTCCTCTGGAGAGATGGGGGAGTTGAGAGCAGTTAACTGTTCATCTTTGATCTGTGGTAGATCTAAGTTATTCCAAAAGGACGATATGATCTCCTGAGGAGGCATCTTTTGACTAGTAAATAGATTAGCATAGTATTTCGCCAAGGCCTCCACTATGGATTCTAGGGTCTTATGTGTTTTGTTGCCATAGGAAATGGCTGCAATCGGTCTATGAGCTATTCGTCTATTTATAAGTGAAGCTAACAGTCTACCAGATCTATCCCCCCCTCTATAGTAAATGGCATTGGACCTTAGGAGCTGCGTAACTGCTTGGTGGTTCAAAAATACATCAAGTTCACCTTTACTGGTGAGGTACTTGTCTTTCAAGGATTGACAGGGGTTACCGCAATATGCTTGGTAAGACTCCGTCAGTGATTCTTGCAGCTTTTGCAACTTAGCTTGTGCTTTTCTCTTTAACGCGGCTACATAAGAGATGATGTCTCCCGTCAGAACCCCTTTAGCCATGTTCAAGAACAGTTCTGGGTTATCCCGATGAGCGCAATTATCTGTATAATAATCATTCCATGCATGAGTTAAATGCTTTAAAAAGGCATCAGAAGTATAAAGATACCCCGGAAACCTCAGCGTGAGTTTGTTGGGAGTCACTGCACCAAACGAGATCCCCAGTTCAACTGGTGCATGGTCAGAGACCACCACATTATGAATCTTAGTGTTGGTCACTCTCGAGATTACATTAGAGGAGATCATAAAGAGTTCGATGCGCGACAGCGTCGGCGTGGCCCTGGAGATGCAAGTAAAGTCCTTGCTTTCAGGATTCCTCAGCCTTCAGACATCGACAAGCTGAAGAGAATCCGACAGCCGAGAGAAAACCTTCCGCTCAAAAGACCCTTCCCTCTAGGTCTTCTCCCCTCCGACAGATGCTCTGGATCTTGCATTCTATCACAAATGGGATTTGGAGCCAAATTGAAATCCCCCCAAGTATGATATCCAAACCCAAATATGGGGTAAGTGTTTGGATGAGTCTAGTCCAAAAAGCTGTAGACCTACAATTTGGGGCATAAATGTTACAAATCACAAGTTTCCTCTGGTTTATTCTGACCTTTACCACTAGGTACCTCCCCTCTGTGTGAGCAGCTAGAACTTCAACGTCCCCTCTTTTCCCAAAAAGAATCGCAATACCCCTACTAGAGTTAGTGTACAAAACATGTTCCACCGAGCCTACCCAGTCCATCTTAAGTTTTTCGTGTTCCACTTCAGAGAGGTGGGTCTCTTGCAATAATGCAATGTCAGTCCCTAAACGTCTTAAATGTGTCAGTATAGTGCTTCTCTTAGTGGGGGAGTTAATCCCTCCCACATTCCATGTTATAAATCTTACCACCATTCAAATGTCCGTGGGGAACATCCAACCAAGCCGGCCGCCTGCAAAGAGAAGAGAATGGGAGGAGAGGCAGAAAAGAGGAGAGAGAGAGGAAGAGAGAGAGAAAAAAAAAAAAAAAAGTTTTATAGCCACAGAGCAGTATCTTACATGTAAACAAAACAGTTACTCGCAGTCCAGAGTGAAAACATGGTAGGTTGCAAAGCACTCTGGAATGGAGTATGTGTTTTACATCTTCATTGTCATGAATATTTAAACTAATAAACTCCGGATACGCCACATCCAGATATAGAGACAGTGTTCCATTCCTAAGAGAAGATAGTAATAGTTTGGCTGCAGTATATAAAATGAGTGATACATACAAATAAATCCTACAAACATAAACAGGCAAGTGGTACTTAGATAGTTCCATTTGACATAATAACAATCTTTGTTGCTCCCTCGGCTGGGGAAGAAGTAACTCATTCAAATTGTTAAGTGTATTTAAGCTAAAGAATTGTGAATGTACCGCTACACAGTTCAATTTTTTTTTTACCAAACCTTATGGGAGCGGCTAAGTGAAAGGGCTATCATGCCAAATATAACTAGTGCAACAGGGAGAAGTGTAGTATAATAAACAAAACCAACTTCCCAACTAAACATATATATGTAGAGCATGCAGTTTTAAGCAACTTTCTGATTTACTCCTATTATCAAATTTTCTTCATTCTCTTGGTATCTTTATTTGAAATGCAAGACTGTAAGTTTAGATACCGGCCCATTTTTGGTGAATAACCTGGGTTATTCTTGCTGATTGGTGGATAAATTCATCCACCAATAAAATAGTGCTGTCCAAAGGTCTGAACCAAAAAAGAAGTTTAGATGCCTTCTTTTTCAAATAAAGATAGCAAGTGAACAAAGAAAAAATGACAATAGGAGTAGATTAGAAAGTTGCTTAAAATTGCATGCTCTATCTTAATCACAAAAGAAGAAATTTGGGTTCAGTGTCCTTTTAACAGACTATAATGCCAGGAGAGAGGTTTTGATAATTTGGATCCAGATAGCATCTCTGTTCCCAATCAGTCTGGTGCCTGAATCCCATTTTTGGGAATCCCCAGGTGGCTAGAAAGTTGTACAATCAGAGTTTTTCAAATGTCAGCCACTTGCCTGACAAGTAAGTGATTGACAAGAGGTTTGATGAGTGTTCGGAATGAGAGCAGGTTGTAATTGATCTTGGGAGTATAGCTGGGAAACACGACTAATAACCCATTCTCTCAAATTTGAAACATGAGAATCTGGAAGACCTCTTAGGAGCCCTGGTAATGAGTGGATATGGGAAGAGTGGGGAGCCACCTCAGAAAAGTGTCTGAGAATACAATTTTAAACAACTTTGCAATTTACTTCTATTACCAATTTCACTTCAGACTCTTGGTATCCTTTCTTGAAGGAGCAGCAATGCACAATTGTTTCTGAGCTTAACACATCAGATGAACCAATAACAAGATGCACATATGTGCAGTCACCAATCAGAAGCTAGATCCTATTATAGCTCCTGAGCCTACCTAGATTTGTTTTTTAACAAAGGGTACAAAGAAAAATAAGGAAAATAGATAATAGAGATACATTTAAAACGTTGTTTAAAATTGTGTGCAATATCTACATAATTAAAAATGACTGTCCCTTTAACACCAAGTAATTACAAAACATGCCTATTGCACTGCTATTGAATAATATATCAGCCACGTTTAAAAATCTTTAAAACAAATTAGCATCTTTTTTTCTGCAATTGTTTTTTTTCACAAACCAAAATCCACCCACCAATTCTTTGAAGAATCCATTCCAGTCTTGCTTCTGGAGAAGATTCGGCTAGCCACCATCATTATATTAGTATACACTGCAATTGTTTTGCATTTTTTATCTCCTAAATACAGTGAAAGACATATAAGTAGCAGGGTTGCATTGAGAAGTCTGCAGTGTGCATTCTAAGCTGTGAGATTTAGAAAATATACAATTTTCAGGCTAAAGTCCATGAAAAGTGGGCAAAAAATAAAGTATATTTAAAAGTTATTTTACTATGCATGGCTAAATATTTTAGTCCTTTTAAGGGCTGTGTTCATGTGTAGGAGTGGTCAAACTTTCCAAGGTTCTGTGAGTGGGGATGGGCGAATGTTTTGCAACATTCGATGAAACAAATTTTAACACATTTGTTTGTTTTGAATTTCGAATGTTTGTACAACATTCTAATATTTGTTTCATGTATTCGAATAATGCTATATTTGAATTAGAAAAATTCAAATGTATATACAGGTATATATGTAATAGTATTTCTAAAGCTTTCTTTAAATGCAATATTCTAATTATGCAATATTCTAATTTGAAAAATTCAAATTTATATATTTGTAATAACATAATTTATGTAAGAACTTACCTGATAAATTCATTTCTTTCATATTAGCAAGAGTCCATGAGCTAGTGACGTATGGGATATACATTCCTACCAGGAGGGGCAAAGTTTCCCAAACCTCAAAATGCCTATAAATACACCCCTCACCACACCCACAATTCAGTTTAACGAATAGCCAAGAAGTGGGGTGATAAAAAAGTGCGAAAGCATATAAAATAAGGAATTGGAATAATTGTGCTTTATACAAAAATCATAACCACCACAAAAAAGGGCGGGCCTCATGGACTCTTGCTAATATGAAAGAAATGAATTTATCAGGTAAGTTCTTACATAAATTATGTTTTCTTTCATGTAATTAGCAAGAGTCCATGAGCTAGTGACGTATGGGATAATGATTACCCAAGATGTGGATCTTTCCACACAAGAGTCACTAGAGAGGGAGGGATAAAATAAAGACAGCCAATTCCTGCTGAAAATAATCCACACCCAAAATAAAGTTTAATGAAAAACATAAGCAGAAGATTCAAACTGAAACCGCTGCCTGAAGTACTTTTCTACCAAAAACTGCTTCAGAAGAAGAAAATACATCAAAATGGTAGAATTTAGTAAAAGTATGCAAAGAGGACCAAGTTGCTGCTTTGCAAATCTGATCAACCGAAGCTTCATTCCTAAACACCCAGGAAGTAGAAACTGACCTAGTAGAATGAGCTGTAATCCTCTGAGGCGGAGTTTTACCCGACTCAACATAGGCAAGATGAATTAAAGATTTCAACCAAGATGCCAAAGAAATGGCAGAAGCTTTCTGGCCTTTTCTAGAACCGGAAAAGATAACAAATAGACTAGAAGTCTTTCGGAAAGACTTAGTAGCTTCAACATAATATTTCAAAGATCTAACAACATCCAAAGAATGCAACGATTTCTCCTTAGAATTCTTAGGATTAGGACATAATGAAGGAACCACAATTTCTCTACTAATGTTGTTGGAATTCACAACTTTAGGTAAAAATTCAAAAGAAGTTCGCAACACCGCCTTATCCTGATGAAAAATCAGAAAAGGAGACTCACAAGAAAGAGCAGATAATTCAGAAACTCTTCTGGCAGAAGAGATTGCCAAAAGGAACAAAACTTTCCAAGAAAGTAATTTAATGTCCAATGAATGCATAGGTTCAAACGGAGGAGCTTGAAGAGCTCCCAGAACCAAATTCAAACTCCAAGGAGGAGAAATTGACTTAATGACAGGTTTTATACGAACCAAAGCTTGTACAAAACAATGAATATCAGGAAGAATAGCAATCTTTCTGTGAAAAAGAACAGAAAGAGCAGAGATTTGTCCTTTCAAGGAACTTGCGGACAAACCCTTATCTAAACCATCCTGAAGAAACTGTAAAATTCTCGGTATTCTAAAAGAATGCCAAGAAAAATGATGAGAAAGACACCAAGAAATATAAGTCTTCCAGACTCTATAATATATCTCTCTAGATACAGATTTACGCGCCTGTAATATAGTATTAATCACAGAGTCAGAGAAACCTCTTTGACCAAGAATCAAGCGTTCAATCTCCATACCTTTAAATTTAAGGATTTCAGATCCTGATGGAAAAAAGGACCTTGCGACAGAAGGTCTGGTCTTAACGGAAGAGTCCACGGTTGGCACGAGGCCATCCGGACAAGATCCGCATACCAAAACCTGTGAGGCCATGCCGGAGCTACCAGCAGAACAAACGAGCATTCCTTCAGAATCTTGGAGATTACTCTTGGAAGAAGAACTAGAGGCGGAAAGATATAGGCAGGATGATACTTCCAAGGAAGTGATAATGCATCCACTGCCTCCGCCTGAGGATCCCGGGATCTGGACAGATACCTGGGAAGTTTCTTGTTTAGATGAGACGCCATCAGATCTATTTCTGGAAGTTCCCACATTTGAACAATCTGAAGAAATACCTCTGGGTGAAGAGACCATTCGCCCGGATGCAACGTTTGGCGACTGAGATAATCCGCTTCCCAATTGTCTATACCTGGGATATGAACCGCCGAAATTAGACAGGAGCTGGATTCCGCCCAAACCAAAATTCGAGATACTTCTTTCATAGCCATTGATGTATGCCACAGTTGTGACATTGTCTGTCTGAAAACAAATGAACGATTCTCTCTTCAGAAGAGGCCAAAACTGAAGAGCTCTGAAAATTGCACGGAGTTCCAAAATATTGATCGGTAATCTCACCTCCTGAGATTCCCAAACTCCTTGTGCCGTCAGAGATCCCCACACAGCTCCCCAACCTGTGAGACTTGCATCTGTTGAAATTACAGTCCAGGTCGGAAGCACAAAAGAAGCCCCCTGAATTAAAGATGGTGATCTGTCCACCACGTTAGAGAGTGTCGAAACAATCGGTTTTTAAGATATTAATTGAGATATCTTTGGTGTAATTCCTTGCACCATTGATTCAGCATACAGAGCTGAAGAGGTGCATGTGAAAAGAGCAAAGGGGATCGCGTCCGATGCAGCAGTCATAAGACCCCTAGAATTTCCATGCATAAGGCTACCGAAGGGAATGATTGTGGACTGAAGGTTTCGACAAGCTGAAATCAATTTTAGACGTCTCTTGTCTGTTAAAGACAGAGTCATGGACACTGAATCTATCTGGAAACCCAGAAAGGTTACCCTTGTCTGAGGAATCACATGAACTTTTTGGTAAATTGATCCTCCAACCATGATCTTGAAGAAACAACACAAGTCGATTTGTATGAGATTCTGCTAAATGTAAAGACTGAGCAAGTACCAAGTAATCGTCCAAATAAGGAAATTACCACAATACCCTGTTCTCTGATTACAGACAGAAGGGCACGAGAACCTTTGTAAAAATTCTTGGAGCTGTAGCTAGGCCAAACGGCAGAGCCACAAACTGGTAATGCTTGTCCAGAAAAGAGAATCTCAGGAACTGTAATGATCTGGATGAATCGGAATATGCAGATATGCATCCTGTAAATCTATTGTGGACATATAATGCCCTTGCTGAACAAAGGCAAGATAGTCCTTACAGTTACCATCTTGAACGTTGGTATCCCTTACATAACGATTCAATATTTTTAGATCCAGAACTGGTCTGAAGGAATCTCCTTCTTTGGTACAATGAAGAGATTTGAAATAAAACCCCATCCCTTGTTCCGGAAACTGGAATGGCATAATTACTCAGCCAACTCTAGATCTGAACACAATTCAGAAATGCTTGAGCTTTCACTGGATTTACTGGGACACGGGAAAAAAAAAATCTTTTGCAGGAGGTCTCATCTTGAAACCAATTCTGTACCCTTCTGAAACAATGTTCTGAATCCAAAGATTGTGAACAGAATTGATCCAAATTTCTTTGAAAAAACGTAACCTGCCCCCTACCAGCTGAGCTGGAATGAGGGCCGCACCTTCATGTGGACTTAGAAGCAGGCTTTGCCTTTCTAGCAGGCTTGGATTTATTCCAGACTGTAGATGATTTCCAAACTGAAACTGCTCCTGAGGATGAAGGATTAGGCTTTTGTTTCTTTGTTGAAACGAAAGGAACGAAAACGATTATTAGCCCTGTTTTTTACCCTTAGATTTTTTATCCTGTGGTAAAAAAGTTCTTTCCCAACCAGTAACAGTCTGAGAAATAGAATCCAACTGAGAACCAAATAATTTGTTACCCTGGAAAGAAATGGAAAGTAGAGTTGATTTAGAAGCCATATCAGCATTCCAAGTTTTAAGCCATAAAGCTCTTCTAGCTAAAATAGCTAGAGACATAACCTGACATCAACTCTGATAATATCAAAAATGGCATCACAGATAAAATTATTAGCATGCTGAAGAAGAATAATAATATCATGAGTATCATGATCTGTTACTTGTTGCGCTAAAGTTTCCAACCAAAAAGTTGAAGCTGCAGCAACATCAGCCAATGATATAGCAGGTCTAAGAAGATTACCTGAACACAGATAAGCTTTTTTAGAAAGGATTCAATTTTCCTATCTAAAAGGATCCTTAACCGAAGTACCATCTGACGTAGGAATAGTAGTACGTTTAGCAAGGGTAGAAATAGCCCCATCAAACTTTAGGGATTTTGTCCCAAATTCTAATCTGTCAGACGGCACAGGATTATAATGCTTAAAACGTTTAGAAGGAGTAAATGAATTACCCAATTTATCCCATTCTTTGGAAATTACTTCAGAAATAGCATTAGGACAGGAAAAACTTCTGGAATAACCACAGGAGATTTAAATACCTTATCTAAACGTTTAGAATTAGTATCAAGAGGACCAGAATCCTCTATTTCTAAAGCAATAATACTTCTTTAAGTAAAGAACGAATAAATTCCATTTTAAATAAATATGAAGATTTATCAGCATCAATCTCTGAGACAGAATCCTCTGAACCAGAAGAGTCATCAGAATCAGAATGATGATGTTCATTTAAAAATTCATCTGTAGGGAGAGAAGTTTTAAAGATTTTTTACGTTTACTAGAAGGAGAAATAACAGACATAGCCTTCTTGATGGATTCAGAAAACAAAATCTCTTATGTTATCAGGAACATTCTGCACCTTAGATGTTGAAGAACTGCAACAGGCAATGGTACTTTACTAAAGGAAAATATTATCTGCATTAACAAGTTTGTCATGACAATTAATACAAACAACAGCCGGAGGAATAGCTACCAAAAGTTTACAGCAGATACACTTAGCTTTGTAGATCCAGCACTAGACAGCGATTTTCCTGAAGTATCTTCTGACTCAGATGCAACGTGAGACATCTTGCAATATGTAGAGAAAAAACAACATATAAAACAAAATTGATCAAATTCCTTAAATGACAGTTTCAGGAATGGGAAAAAATGCCAAAGAACAAGCTTCTAGCAACCAGAAGCAAATGAAAATGAGACTGAAATAATGTGGAGACAAAAGCGACGCCCATATTTTTTGGCGCCAAATAAGACGCCCACATTATTTGGCGCCTAAATGCTTTTGGCGCCAAAAATGTCGGCGTTCCGGATGTGGCGTCATTTTTGGCGCCAAAAGCATTTAGGCGCCAAAGAACGTCAAAAAATGACGCAACTTCCGGCGACACGTATGACGCCGGAAACGGAAAAGATTTTTTTTGCGCCAAAAAAGTCCGCGCCAAGAATGACGCAATAAAATGAAGCATTTTCAGCCCCCGCGAGCCTAACAGCCCACAGGGAAAAAAGAGTCAAATTTTTTGAAGGTAAGAAAAAATGATTAATTCAAATGCATTATCCCATATATGAAACTGACTGTCTGAAAAATAAGGAATGTTGAACATCTGAGTCAAGGCAAATAAATGTTTGAATACATATATTAGAACTTTATAAACAAAGTGCCCAACCATAGCTTAGAGTGTCCACAGAAAACTAAGATATACTTACCCCAGGACACTCATCTACATGTTTGTAGAAAGCCAAACCAGTACTGAAACGAGAATCAGCAGGAGGTAATGGTATATAAATAAGAGTATATCGTCGATCTGAAAAGGGAGGTAAGAGATGATCCTACGACCGATAACAGAGAACCTATGAAATAGACCCCGTAGAAGGAGATCACTGCATTCAAATAGGCAATACTCTCCCTCTGACATTCACTGCACGCTGAGAGGAAAACGGGCTCCAACTTGCTGCGGAGCGCATATCAACGTAGAAATCTAGCACAAACTTACTTCACCACCTCCATAGGAGGCAAAGTTTGTAAACTGAATTGTGGGGTGTGTGAGGGGTGTATTTATAGGCATTTTGAGGTTGGGAAACTTTGCCCCTCCTGGTAGGAATGTATATCCCATACGTCACTAGCTCATGGACTCTTGCTAATTACATGAAAGAAAGTATTTCTAATGCTTTCTTTAAATGTACTATTTGAATTTATTATGTATCAATTTACTAAATTCCCTACCACATGAACTATTGAACTTCTGAATAGTATTTGTTAAATCGAATGTTACATTCAAAATTTTGAATATGGACATTCAATCTAATTATGAACATTTGAATTTGAAAGTAACATTCGAAAAACTGTAAATAGCATTCAATTATAGAATTTTTGAGAATATTTGCTCTTGTCAACATTCGATTATGTAAATCGAATTTCTACAATAACATTCAAACACTCTCTCTATCTCTATCTCTCTCACTCTCACTCTCTCTCTCTCACACTCTCTCTCATACTCTCTCACTCTCACTCTCTCTCTCTCTCTCTCTCTCTCTCTCTCTCTCACTCTCTCTCTCTCTCTCTCTCTCTCTCACACACACATTCTCACTCTCTCTCTCCTCCCACAGCAATATGATAAAGTAAATGTGCAGTTTAAAGTTAACTGAAATAAATTAGAAATATTTCTGCACTCTAAGAGTTACACTTTTTTTTTCTCTGCATGTGCATGTGAAGCATAAACTATATATTCTCAGTGCACTAGCATTTTAAATAATACAGCTTCTCAGATCATCAGTGAGGCTTGTATCATATCAGCAATTAACAAATTACCTTAGGCTCTCTGAGCAAGTGCTGTGTTTAAAATTGCTGGTGCACCGGTGCATACTTAAATACACTTTTGAAACAGTTCTAGCTTGTATTAGAAGCATTTTTGCTAATACATGTATATTACAAAATTTCTTCTGTTCAATACTGAAATGCACCATGTAGTTTCCAATTTTGGCTGGAATATCCCTTTAACTAAATTTGTTTTTCCCCAAGTAAAGTCAGGCAGGCTTACCTTACCTATCTGTCAATAAATTAAACATGTAGTTTAAAACAAACTGAAAGAAAATAGAAATGTTTCTGCATACAAAGGGTTAAGCTTTAACTGAAATTGTTTTTCCCCAAGTAAAGTCAGCAGGCTTACCTATCTGTCAATAAAGTAAACATGCAGTTTAAAACAAACTAAAAGAAAATCGAAATGTTTCTGCACATAAAGAGTTAAAGTTTAGAGAACTTAGAGAAAACAAAAAACAACTTTTGTTCCTCTGTGGGGTTTTTGGCACAGAAAAAAAACAAATTAAATGACACTAATAAACATTAAATTTTTTTGTTGCAGACTAAATTCGGTTCCATTTTAATTTGTCCACTTATTATGCCGCCAAATGGACGAATGGGTCAATATTCGGACAAATGCGTATTTGTACCAAAACAAATAATAAATACCTATGATGTGTTAGTTTTATCTTGAGTATATGTTATCCTCATAACTTGCACTATCCACTAATGTACCAAGGGTCAGATTACGAGTGGCGAGCTAACAGTTATGTGGGAGTGATAAGGGTTTAATTGTGGCTGTTTGTGCACGTTGGATTTAGTATATGTATTACAAGTTGAAAGTAAATGCGATTGCTTGAGCACTATTGAGTTTAGTGCGACCTTGGCACTCTAGTTAACTATTTCACAAAACAGAAAAGTGTTACAAAACACATCAAAAGTACATTTAAAAGTACAATTACACTCAAAATAACACTATCTAATAAAATTATTCAAAAACAAATTACAATAAAAAGTTACGAGGGCTCAAAGATATGAGATCTCAGTTGTTAGAAGAAAAAAAAAAGGCAGGCAAAGGGCTTTAACATTGAGATACATACATATAAATATAGAAATATGTATATGTATGTACAGTATATATGTATATACATGCATATATATTTATTCATATGTATTTATGTATTTACAGCATTGGAGACCTTTGTTATCAAGAAGATGAAAACATGAAAATTATATTATACAATATTCATTTTTTTTGCAGTTCTTTTTTTTTTTAAAAAAAGTAATACAATACAGAGCAATGCAATGGAATTACAGCGTTCTTAACAATTGAAGATAACAATACATTCCTTTAGTAGTATACCATCATCCAGTATTTCTTATAACTGCTAAACTTACAAAACATCATTAATCTTAACATACTAAAACACATGTTGGTCACCTTGTTGGTAGATCAATTTGTTCGATACTGCTCATATTTAATTGTAAACCTTCCATTTCATATCCCAGTATATTCATGGTCTAATATAGGACAGTTAATGGATATGCATTCGTGTCTCCCAATACAATTGTATGTTGTGATATGTTTCCATGTCCCTCCTTAAGAAATACCCATATTCCATCAGTGATTCCCAAGTTGGTATGTAGGAATGTTTTGTGATTTCCAATTGGCGGCTATCAGGGATTTTGCTGTATTTTAGCGCTAATTGTATCAGTTTAAATCGTATCTTGCATTTGCACCTTGGGAGCAAGTTTAATAATGCCCATGGGAGGCTGAAGCTGATAGTCATCTTCTTGGTTGCTGATATTTTTAATATATTTACCTATTTCTAGCCAGAAGGGCTGTAACTTACTGCATGACCACCAGATGTGCATCATAGTTCCTTTGCTTCCACATCCTCTCCAGCAGGCGTCAGAGGCTGTCGGATATATTGCTTTGATCCTAGCAGGGGTAAGATTCCATCTTGCTAAAACCTTGAAATTTAATTCCAGTGACTTAGCAGAGACCGAAGATTTTTTAGTGTTCCTAACTATGCCTTTCCATTCCCCTTCATTTAGTTCTCTACCAAATTCCCTGTGCCATCTAACTACATAATTAGGAGTTTCTGTTGTTTCCCCACTTGTTAAAGCTCTTCTTGCCCATGCTAATGTGTGATGTAATGGCAATTCAGTTAGGCATTGTTTTTCAAAGATAGTGGGTTGTCTAGTCATCAGGTCTCTGTCTGGTGAGGTAGATAAGAAGTGTTGAAGCTGATAATACTTTAACCACTTCGTGAAAGCCCATCCCAACACTTCTTCTAGTTCGGATCTCTGTCTAAGTTTGCCTCCGGTTAAAAATTTAAAATAGGAGCCGTGTACCCTATCTCCCAGTCTTGTTGTTTATCTAATTTGTGCTCTAATCCCCATGTAGCTCTGCATTAGGTGAGGCTGGTGACATAGGAGATCGCAAGGAGGAGATTCTTTGATCATATGCTATTAGATTGTCCCAAATCTCAAAGATATGTTGATACATCGGGTAAGCTCTGATCCAAGGTGGGCGACTTCTTTTATCTATCCAACACAACACTCCTGGCAAAAGGGGCTTTTAGGATATGTGAGTCTAGTGCTCACCCATGCTTTAGTACTCTATTTTGATGCCAATCCAAGACCCTTTGTAGACATATTGCTTTGTAATATAGGCTCTATGTTTTGGGAGTCCCAAACCTCCTTGTTGTGTGGAGCGATACACTTGTATTCTTTATGATTCTAGGTTTAATTTTCCCCCAAGTAAATGCATTAATTAATTTTTGAAGCAAGTTACGAAAGGAGTAAGGTAGTGAGATCGGCACTGTTTTGGAGAACGTAAAGGATTCTGGGTAAAACATTCATCTTTATCGATTGTATGCGTCCCCACCAAGAAATCGTTCTGTCACTCCACCCTAGTAGATCATTGCTTAACTCTTTATATAGTTTCCGGTAGTGTCAGGGTGCCAGGAATCAGACTGAGACGAGAAGTGCAAAAATAATCACACCTTTATTAATAGCAAAAAATAATAAAAAGTCCACAAGTCAAATAACAAGCCAGGAATCAAAAACTAGAGCTGGTAGTCAGATGAGCCGAGTCAGGATCCAAAGCGAATAGTCAGACGAGCCGGAATCAGGAACAAGGAAAACAGCAGAGTGAGGAACAAGCCAGGAATCAGGAACCAGGTGGGATGTCAGATAGCCAGGTAATATACAGGAGCTCTCACAACCAGGTCGGAGACAACGCAAAGGCAAAGCATACTGAACAGAGGCCCTTTAAATAATAATTGATGACATCACAATTCTGAGACTGCATCCTGTCTCACACGGATGATGCACACCAGGCTGGCCATAAAAGGAAGTGCAGGAAATGAGCAGCATCCCCCACAATGCACCATAGTCTGCAAGAGAGGTGAGTAAAATGGCTGCCAGCAGCACATGACAAACAAAACAGGTAAAAACCCTGACAGTCCCCTCCCCTCAATGACCCCTCCCCCGCAGGAGGACAAACGGCTTATTAAGGAAACGGGCATGGAAAGCACGGAGGAGGGCGGAAGCATGAACATCAGAGGAGGGAACCCATGAACGCTCCTCCGGACCGTAGCCCCTAAAGTGAACCAAATACTGTACGTGGCCCCTGGACATATGAGAGTTAATAATGCTGCTGACCTCATACTCCTCATGGTTGTCAACAAAGATAGGACGGGGATGAGGCAACAAAGTGGTAAACCGATTACAAAACATTAGTTTCAAAAGGGAGACATGAAAAACATTGGAGATGCACATTGCAGGAGGAAGGTCAAGAGCGTAAGCCACAGGATTGACCCGTCGGAGTATTCGAAAAGGACCAACATAATGGGGAGCCAGTTTATTGGAAGGCACACGAAGGTTCACGTTGCGGGAGAACAGCCAAACTCTCTCACCAACCTAATAGGAAGGCGCGGGCAGACGCCTTAGATCAGCCTGAAACTTTTGCCGCTGCATAGAAAGATGAAGGCAATCCTGAATCTGCACCCACATGGAACGGAGATGCTCCTCCAAAGCCGGAATACCCTGAGACATGAATGAATCAGGTAACAAGGATGGTTGAAGCCCATAATTCACCATGAACGAGGATAACTTGGAGGAAGCATTAATAGCATTAGAGAAGAAACCACACGGATGCAAGGAACCGTCAGGGGTAGGACGTTGAGACAAGAGGGCACCTACTCAAGTCTCAGACACATCACCTCAAGAACAAAAGGCAGGACAGGGTTAGGATGAGCCAGAACTGGAGCAGCACCACAGGCAGTCTTAAGACTATCAAAGGCCTTACTAGCAGTAGGTGACCAATGGAGTGGATCATTCTCTTTACGGGTCATGTCTGTGATAGGTTTGACCAAGGAAGAAAAGTTTTTAATAAACTTTCTATAGTAATTGGCAAACCCCAAAAAACATTGAATAGACCGAAGACCAACTGGGCGATGCCACTGCATAACTGCAGATAACTTGTCAGGATCCATGGAGAACCCTGCAATGGAGATAACATAACCTAGGAAGGTTACTTGAGTCTGATGGAACTCACACTTCTCGAGTTTACAAAAAGGGCCGTTCTCACGTAGTCTCTGAAGAACCCGTGTAACATCAGAACGATGAGCCTCAAGTGTGGGTGAGTGTATGAGGATGTCGTCTAAGTACACCACAACACACTGTTGCAATATATCTCGTAGGACATCATTTATAAATTCCTGGAAAACAGCAGGAGCATTACATAGGCCAAAGGTCATTACAAGATACTCATAATGCCCGCTCATGGTGTTAAATGCTGTTTTCCATTCGTGGCCCTCCTTGATCCTAACGAGTTTGTACGCTCCTCTCAAATCAAGTTTAGTAAAGACCATAGCTCCCTTGAGGTGGTCAAAGAGTTCCGTAATGAGAGGAATAGGGTAAGCATTCTTAATGGTAAGACAATTAAGACCCCTATAATCGATGCATGGTCTTAACTTGCCACCCTTTTTCTTCACAAAGAAGAAGCCAGCCCCTGCAGGAGAGCAGGATTTGCGGATGATCCCCCATGACAGAGCATCGGCAACATACTCCTCCATAGCACAATTCTCCGCAACAGACAGAGGGTAAACCCGGTCCCGAGGAGGAATGGCTCCGGGTTGCTGGTCTATGGCACAATCGTAAGACCGGTGAGGAGGCAACGTACCGGCATGCACCTTGTCAAAAACATCTAGGAACTCTCAGTACTCCTCTGGCAATTGAGATACCGAAGAAGTGCACAAGACTTCAACTGGTTTCTGAAGACAAGTGGAAATACATTGCGGAGACCACAACAAAATCTCGGACCTGCGCCAATCAAGACTGGGATTGTGCTTTTGGAGCCAGGGATAGCCCAGAACAACTGGAAAATGCGGAGAGTTTATCACCTGGAACTGGAAGGTTTCAAAATGGAGAGCCCCTACAGCCATGGATAACGGAGCAGTTTCGTGAGTAACGGGTGCGGGCTGAAGGGGCCTGACATCAATGGCCTCAATAGCAAGCGGAATGGACTGAGGCAAAATAGGGATGGAGTGTTTTGATACAAAAGCACTGTCAATAAAATAGCCCGCAGCACCGGAGTTAACAAGAACCTGGGTGACTATGGAGGAGTCCACCCAGGAAAGGACAACCATGACCAAAGGTTTCTCCTTTAGTGGTTCCGGGGATGAGGATAAACCACCCAAGGTCTGCCCCCGACAGGACCTTAGGTGTGAGCGTTTCCCGGGTGTGTAGGATAAGACTTCAAAAGGTGGCCCTGTAACCCACAATAGAGGCAGAGCCCCTCCCTCCTCCTAAAGGCCCTCTCCACCGCGGAGAGACACGTGAATCCCAACTGCATTGGCTCAGCAGTACCTGGTGACTCGGGACTAGGAGGCAAGGGAGGTGAGGGAGGCATGGGTGGAAACGAACACGTAGGAGACAACGGAACAGGAGGCATCAGCAAGTGCTCCTTGAAAGAGGGCCTCTCACTTGATGTCAATTAGGATCAAAAAAGACACCAATGCCTCAAGATCCTCTGGTAAATCTCTGGCAGCAACTTCGTCTTTAATCGCATCAGAGAGCCCATGAAAGAAGGTGGCAACAAGGGCCTCATTGTTCCAACCTACCTCTGCAGCAAGTGTACAGAATTTAATGGCATACTGAGCAACAGATATTTTACATTGCTGAATGGACATGAGTCGTTTAGCAGCAGAGGAGGAGCGAGCCAGAACATCAAATACCCTTCGAAAGGAGGACACAAATTCAGGGTAATTTGAAATCACAAGTTTATTAGTCTCCCACAAGGGATTAGCCCAGACAAGAGCTGTGTCAGAGAGTAGCAAGATGAGAAATCCCACCTTAGCTCTGTCAGAGGGAAACGTCTGAGGTAACATCTCAAAGTAAATGCCCACCTGGTTCAAAAACCCTCTGCACTGATTAGGATCGCCTCCATATCGCTGAGGTAGAGGTGCAGAACTGGACATGCTCCTGGTAGGACTAGGTGCAGCAGCGGAAACAGGAGCAGCCATAACCTGCGGGACATTTTGGTCCAAATGTGCAGTGCAAGTCATCAGGGTTTGCAGGGATAGTGCAAATTGATCCAAGCGGTGATCCTGTTCATCCATCCTAGAAATTATGGCAGGTAAAGGTGGATTATCAGCACCATCAGAATTCATGGCCTTTGCGTAATGTCAGGGTGCCAGGAATCAGACTGAGACGAGAAGTGCAAAAATAATCACACCTTTATTAATAGCAAAAAATAATAAAAAGTCCACAAGTCAAATAACAAGCCAGGAATCAAAAACCAGAGCTGGTAGTCAGACGAGCCGAGTCAGGAGCCAAAGCGAGTATTCAGACGAGCCAGAATCAGGAACAAGGAAAACAGCAGAGTCAGGAACAAGCCAAGAATCATGAACCAGGAGGGACGTCAGATAGCCAGGTAGTATACAGGAGCTCTCACAAACAGGTCTGAGACAACGCAAAGACAAAGCATACTGAACAGAGTCCCTTTAAATAATAAGTGATGACATCACAATTCTGAGACTGCATCCTGTCTCACACGGATGATGTACACCAGGCTGGCCATAAAAGTGCAGGAAATGAGCAGCATCCCCCACAATGCACCATAGTCTGCAAGAGAGATGAGTAAAATGGCTTCCAGCAGCACATGGCAACTAAAACAGGTAAAAACCCTGACAGGTAGTTCCATTCAAATAATATATTGGGCTTAGGAGATAAATAAATTCCTAAGTATTTAATGGCATTTTTTTGTGAGCTAAATGGGCACCTTTTCAACAATACCTGGTATTCTGAGTTTGGGACAGAGATATTTAAAATCTCGGATTTCAGGTCATTTACCAGAAAGTTGGAGAAAGATCCAAACTCTTTGAATTCTCTTAACACCTCTGGTATCAACTCTGTGGGTCTAGTTAATGTAAGTAGCACATCATTGGCATAAAGTGATAATTTATAGTCTTCTTGTCCCATTTTAATCCCAGATATCAATTTGTTTTGTCTAATTTTTTGGGCTAATATTTCCATGCTCAATACAAACAGAAGAGGGGACAGAGGACATCCCTGTACGGTGCCATTCTGTATGATAAACATGTCAGATAATATATTATTTGTTTTGACTTTGGCTGAGGGGTTTTGATATAAACTAAAGATTCTTTTTATAATGATTTCCCAAAATCCCATTTTTTGTAAGGTAGCCTGGAGAAACCGCCAATCTAGGCGGTCAAAAGCTTTTTCAGCGTCGGCTGAGACAATCACCATCCCTAATTTGTTTACTTTGGCATACTCAATTAGTTGTAATGTTTTGATAGTGTTGTCTCTCGCTTCTCTCCCTGGAACAAAACCAGTCTGATCTAAGTGGACAATTTGGGGTAATATCTTATTAATGCGGCTTGCTAAAATTTTTGCATATAATTTCAGATCTGTATTAAGCAGTGAAATAGGTATGTAGTTATTAGGATTATTGACAGGTTTATTTGGTTTAGGTATTACTAAAATATTTGCCTCTAAACATTCTGCGGGGAAGTGTCCTAAGTTACCAATATGTTGAAATGCTGTTAATAATTGTGGGGCTAATGTATTCTTGTGTATCTTGTAATAATCATTTGAGAACCAATCAGGACCTGTGCTTTTGTTATTAGGTAGGGCATCAATAGCATCTGAGATTTCCTTCAAGGTCAGTGGGGAATCTAGGATTTCTGCATCTTGTTATGAGATTTTTGGAATCTCTACTGAGTCTAGATACTGAGTTAGAGCGTCTGTACGTTTTGTATCGAATTGTGTTTTGATGTTATATAATTTAGCATAATATTCTCTAAAAGTATTCGCTATTTCTTTAAGTTCTGTTACCTTTATTCCCTTTTCATTATCAATTTTGAAAATATGGGCTTGGAAAGCCTTTTTAGTTAGGGCTTTTGCAAGCATTGTACCCGCCTTATTACTATTATGGAAATAATTTTTTTAAGGTAAAACGCCTTTTTGATTGTATCCTTTTGTAGAAGCTTCCTAAAAGCTTCTCTAGCTTTACTTACGGTTTGCGCAAGATCATCTCTCTGAGGGTTAAGTTTGTGTTGTTGTTCAGCCATTTTCATATTGGAAAGTAGTGTTTTATATTCTACATTATATTTTTTGCATAGTAGTGATTTTTGTTTGATTAAGTCACCTCTAATAGTCTTATGCGCTAACCAATTATTAATGCCACTTGTGTCTGCTGAGGTGTTGTGTTGGAAGAATTCCCCTATATTCGTTTCTATTTGGGTTTTAATAATCGGGTCATGTAATATGCTGGAGTCCAAACGCCACAAAAATGGGCGTTGTGGCATCGAGGGCCATATGAGTTCCAATGTGATAGACGCATGATCCGACCAAGATATTGGTAAGATCTCTGTATCAGTAGCTAAGGCTATATTGTTATGATCTACCATCCAGTAATCTATCCTGGAATATGAACGTCCTGGGTTTGAGTAGAAAGTATAGCTCTGTGCTCTTGGATGATGTAGTCTCCATACATCCATCAACAATAATGTATCTAGTTTTTGGGTGATTCGTGTTTTATTTTTTTTGGTAACCTGACTTTTACCCGAGGAGCAATCTAAATTCGGATTTAAAGTAATATTTAAGTCTCCTCCCAATATCACCATACCTTGCTGGACTTCCCCTAATTTATTAAGAGCTTTGTTTAAAAAGGTTTGTTGTCCTATGTTATATATTAATTAATGTTAGGAAACTATTATATAATGTGCCCACCAGTATCAGAAAATATACCTTCTTCATCAGAATGTTGATCTAAAACTTGAAATGGTATCTCCCTGCTAATCAGAATTCCCATTCCATTTTTTTTCTTACTGTTCGAGTTAAAATATTGTTGGGTATACTTTTTAGAATATAGTTTCGGCTCTTTATGTTTGGGGAAATGTGTTTCTTGCAGGAACACGATTCGCCCTGCAACTTTTTAAACCATGCCATAGTAATCGACCTCTTATTTGGGGAATTCAGGCCCTTAAATTTTTGTGATATTAATTTTATTTTAGGATTCATTGTGAAATATTCATGAAGTCTGTCAGCTTATTCTTACTTTTTACCTTATCGGGATCCATAGCCATCCCACACAAATGGGCTCTATTTCTTTGCGAGGTGTGAGCAGCATGTTGTCCTATCAAATACAGAGGTGGCCAACATAACAAAATAACCAATAAAAACCATTTAACCTGGTAATTCAATAACAAAAAAGGTAATATAACCAAAAACAAGTTCTCCATTCTACAATTAGTGGTTGAGAATGAAGGCATAGGGGGATCTAAAGACCTAAATAGGTCTGGGCACAGTTAGGGATATACAGCATTTTAAACACAATAACTTGTAATTTTCCTCTTCCTTTTTTTTTTTTTTTTTTTTTTCTTATTAATCTAAAATAGAACTGCTCTAAGCAGAAGGATATGAGAAGGAGGTACACTACCATTATTATAGTACAAAGTAGTTATTTGCATGAGTATTCTCAAAGCCAGGCATATTACTAAGGAATTATAGAACTTTCTCTAGGACTTTTCTTCTATTCAAATTGCCAGCCCTTGTGATTCAGCAGAAACAAAAACACAAAAAATAACAAATATTGTTACCTGAGTGAAGTCTCTCTCCTTAAGGGACAAAAGTCCCTCAAAACCAATTTAGTATCAGTCCTTCTCTCATCTCAAAATTTTAATAAGATACAAGATAAAATAAAGGGCCGTTAGTCAGCGGTTTTCCACATCTCGAGCGGATGTTAATCCAATCGGAGCAGGTTCTCTCACTCTCTTTCTCTGTACTTTCTGCCAGCGTGGTCTCTGCTGCTGAGGTCTGGAGTCATCAGAAGACTGGTCTACTTGTAGTGGTGGTAAAGATGGTTGTGGTATCTCCAATTGGGTGCAGAAGGATTCCAGATCATCTAGGGATTTGTAGATATGCATTCTGTTGTTTTTCAGTACCTTGATGCTGAACGGAAAACCCCACCTGTAAGTGATTCCTTTGTCTTGAAGATGTTGGGTTAAAAATCGTGCTTCTTTTCTATTTTGCAGCGTGAGAGGGCTGAGGTCAGAATAGATTTGTAGTTGGTTTAGTTGGTAGGTTACTGATTGTTGTTGTCTTGCTGTCTTCATTATTTTTTCTTTGTCCAAAAATTTGTGGAACTTTATAATTACATCCCTTGGTGGTTCCAAATCTTTGGGCTGCGGGCGTAATGCCCTGTGGGCTCTATCTAATGGGATTTCTGTATAGTCAGGATCTTTTATTATAGACTTGAACAAATCATGGAGGAAGAAGTGCAGTTCTTCTGGAACAATTCTTTCCGGAATACCTCTGATCCTTATGTTCTGCCTCCTCCGCCTATTGTCCAAGTCTTCCAGTTTTTCCTGTAAAAAAGATATTTGGGATTCTTAAGCTTGTAATTTTCTGTTTATCAGATCCATATCTGTGGTCTGCAATTCTGATTGTTCTTCTAGGTATTAAACTCTGTTGCCTAGTTCATTAACCTCTTTCTTTACTTCCGCTAGTCCGTCTTTAATCATGCGGCCAACTTGTTGTATAAATGAGGTGAAATCCCCCTTTGTAGGAAGATATTTTATATCTGCTTGTGTGATTGGAGTATTCAGGTTCATGTCCTGTTGATTTTCTTCGTCATGTGGGGTCTGAGAAGAATTCTCATCCTCAGGTGTCATTGTATGTGTTGTTTTAAAAAACATGCTCATCTTATTAGGGTTATTCTTAATGTTTTTGTCATTTTGCACTGCTCTTCTGGATGCCATATTGGAATCCCACAAGGTGTAAATAGAACTGTTTTTTACTCTTTGTGTTTAATCCCCTTTTGATTGTCTATCTCACTTACTTTATAGACAGATTAGGATATCTGCGTACTTAAAGGGACACTGTACCCAAAAATTTTCTTTCGTGATTCAGATAGAGCATGCAATTTTAAGCAACTTTCTAATTTACTCCTATTATCAAATGTTCTTTATTCTCTTGGTATCTTTGTTTGAAATGCAAGAATGTAAGTTTAGATGCCGGCCTATTTTTGGTGAACAACCTAGGTTGTCCTTGCTGATTGGTGGATAAATTCATCCACCAATCAAAAACTGCTGTCCAGAGTGCTGAACCAAGAAAAAAGCTTAGATGCCTTCTTTTTTCATATAAAGATAGCAAGAGAATGAAGAAAAATTGATAATAGGAGTAAATTAGAAAGTTGCTTAAAATTGCATGCTGTGTCTGAATCACAAAAGAAAATTTTTGGGTACAGTGTCCCTTTAAGGTTGTTGAGTTATGATTTATATTTTATTTAGGCGCAGGCTCTTCTTGTGCTTGCAGCTATTGAGGCCATGCTCTCTGCGAAGTCTTATGTATTTTTTCCCTATCCTGTAGTTATACACTTTGCGTACAAGCCTTTCAGTGCACCTATAATTTATGGTTCAAAATTAACTTTTATATGTTGTGTCAGTTATTCTCTTAGTGACTTTGCACTCAGGATGAAAATACAGCTCTCTGGTAACTGTTCAGTCTTATATTCTGTCTTTCTATAACACTCTATCGCAGTCTGTATCTTTTGTAAAAAAAATTGTTGAATTTTCTTAAAACCGGAGCTCTTTGAATTTCACCTTATACTCCCTTAACCCGCTTGCACCTCACCTTCTCAGTGCTGATAGGGAATAAGTTAACTTGTGTTTAACTCCCACCCTGGGCTCTGATCATCCGGGACTCTCACCTTTTAATTATGTGTGCTTTGAAATGGCTGCCGTTTACAGTTCCGGTAAACTTTTTATATAAAGTTCCAGCAGCCTATTCCAGTCCTCCAGGGTCTGTAATATGACGACGGCTTCCTTGAGCTCTTTACCAGGGCTGAATTTCAACTTTCCGCTGTTGTACTTGTCCTTCAGGTAGTTTGCGATCTGTGTAGTTTATCGTAATGGCGTCGTTGGCGCTTCTTTATAAAAGCCTCTGTAAGCGCTCCTCCATTTCTTTCTTTAAGGCAGATTCATTTGAGCTGTTCCTGCATGCTATTTCTTTACATCAGTGCAATAAAAGTCTTGCTATATAATTTGTTATACCCTAACTGTGCCTTTAGAATTGCAGAGCTTCACATTAATGCGACCATTTCAGTCTATGGTCGGCTCCGCCCCCCATACAATATTCATTTTTAATAAAGTGTTATACTGTGTGATTACTGTAAATATTTCACATCCCAATGTTCTTTACATAGGGGAATATGTTCTATGTATTTATAAATAGATATTCTTATGTATATCTGTATATATCTATACGTATATATAATCATGTATCCCTCTCTACATATCTCAAAACAGAATGCACCTGTCATGGTTGATTATATATTTCCTACCTGTACTATGTTAAATTTTGCATATATTATGTATTAATATTGTTTTTGTATTCTATTGTACAATGTTTTGTGGACCCAGGACATACTTAAAAATGAGATAAATCTCAATGTATCCTTCCTGGTAAAATATTTTATAAATAAAATAAATGAATAAATATATAGGTATAGATATATATAGTACCAAAATACCATCAGATATATGTAGAAAAATTTATTTATGAATAAATAGAACATATTCTTCCATGTGAAGAACCTGGTAGTGTGAAATATTCATATTTTTATGTCAGGTTAGCGCACTTGAGAATATGCAATCGGGTTTGCGCAAGAGAAGGTTTTTTTTCCACCTTTTATGCTCCATTGACTTCTATGAAGGAAAACGTTAATGTGCATTCAATATTCTAAGTTCGGATTTTTATGAGCATCGGGTTTCAACTTGTAATAGGCGCGCTAAAAGCTTACTTCTAGCAGAGTTAGCACGCATGCAGGAGTGTTAAATACAGCTCTACTTGTAATATGGCTCCAAATTGGTTATAAAAATGTTTATATTATTGTAGTACAACATCATTTTATTAGATTATAAAGCAGCTGTATTCTTGCCATTTTGTAGTTTCTGTACAGTCTAACACATTGGGGGATATTTATCAAAGTGTCAACTGATAAAAAAACTGGAATCCCGCGTTGTATTTGATGCGAGATTGATCCGCTGTAGTTAACAAAGCATCAAGATTGTCAAATGTTGAAATGTGTGACAAAATATACGCTCCTGCGATCTCAATCCGACGCAGAATGATGCTTGCGTCATTACAGATGTTTCAAATTCACATTCGACTCTATTTGACCCTTTTCTCAATTTATCAAACATTTAACAGGTACGCTTGCGTCTATTCCGACATAGCGTACCTAGTTTTCAAACCGCCACCCTTGAGGCCGCAGATGCCATAGAAATCAAAGGGAGTCTGAAAACACAGAAAGCTTATGTTCGATACTGCAAGCGAATGAAGCATATTACATAAAAAATTTAATTAAAAACTATTAAAATTGAATACTCTTTCTAAATCAAACAATATTATTGCTCCACATTTGGTGCAATAGTAAATACAGGGATACAAATGAAAAATACGTTATTACTTATGGATTGTTACATCTTTGTCTCTCATTACAAAGCAAGGGGAAAATATTATAGCTTCAAATTTGGTGCAAAGTATTGCTCCGTATTTGGTGCACTAGTAGATATAGAGATAAAAATATAAAAAATATTTTACTGAAGCATTGACATTGCTTTATACTAGGATATATGACACAGATATTATTAGATTATTTTCCATGTTTGACATAAAGGGCATTATCACATAATTAATGAAAACATCAAATCAAACTTACAATACTTTTTCTACTCACAATAATCAGCAAACCAAAAATTACAATACATTTTTAATCACTATAATTATAATTGCTCAAAAATTGTGTCATTAGTGTTGCAGATAACATTTTTTTTTCATAACATTTCATAGACGATCATGGTGCGCCCACCTCCATTCTCTAAGTGAGAACTTGTCTATCTCGAATACAGGATGGACAAGTACTTCCCGAAGAGAATTGGAGTAGTACGTGGAGTCGCACATGACGATAGCAACAAGATCGTCTATGAAATGTTGAGATGAATTTATCGTGTCACGGGTGTGAGAAGTTTGCGTCGTCATTGTCTTCGGAGGTTTTTGGACCTTAGACGGTGCGAAAAGAAGCACTACAGGGTGCTACAATTGCTCATTAGGGCTTGTAAGTAGCATTTATTATATTTTGTATTATAGTTATAAATTATGTATATTTCAATGACACTGAACCCACATTTTTTTTTTCATGGCAGAGCATGACATTTTAATCTACTTTCTAATTTAATCCTATTATTCATTTTATTTCATTCTCTTTCAATCTTTATTTGAAAATCAAGAATTTAAGTTTAGTAGCGGGCCTATTTTATTTTCAAAACATGGGTGATTTGTTTCAAAATGGCAGCCAAAAATAAAAAAGTGCTGTACAGGGTGCTGAAACTAATATTGCCTGCCTCCTTAGCTTATATACCTTATTTTTCAAATAACGATAGCCACAGAAAGAAGAAAACATGATAATACAAGTAAATTAGAAGGTTGATTAAAAATTCATGCTCTATCTGAATCATGAAATAATATATATATATATATATATATATATATATATATATATATATATACTGCATGTATATACATATATATATATATATATATATATATATATATATATATTATTTTAAATAGGTTGTTATTTTCATCAGAGGAAATAAATATTACATGCATTACAGCTGCAGATACATTACACAAAAGAAAAAATATCACATGGATCTAATGTTGACATATAACTTTATATGTTCACAGATCTCAGTCGGCCAAGAGACAGAATCCCTGGTACGTCAGGCCAGTGTCAATGGCAACACCGAAGGAGCAACCGCTCTTCTCCCCCGCTGCTTGAGGGTCGTCCAGAGGATGAGTCAGGGACAGATGTGGATGTCCCTGATATTCAAGGTAATTTTCAAATATAATACTATGTTTGCAGTATTTAACATTAAAAAGGGATTTTTCTACAGGTTCAGTCTGGATGCAGGTTAATATAATGGATTGTATTTTAGAATTAATTTGTTTGTACAAGTTTTTCATCATGTGTTCATAACAGTCTAAAACAATGATGTGTATAATATAGGTCTTGTCACATATTCCTCATACTAACAATGATTTGTGTTTGTGCTTCATCTCTGACAGATGACCAAGTAACGGGGGAGGATCTTGCCCCAGCCATCCCGCCGGCGCTGGTAGATGAAGAGGTCGCTGTAACACTATGTAAGAAAATATATTATGTTTTAACACTTGATAAATAATTGGTAGAACATATTTTTTTATTTTCTGTTTTTTAAATATGATGTGTATAATATAGGCCTTGTCACATATTCCTCATACTAAAACTGATCTGTGCTTGTGCTTCATTTTTTACAGCTGACCAGGAATCCATCCCAGGCGCTGCTCCTGATATCTTGCCAGTGCTGGAGGATTAGATGGCTGGAGGAGAGTGTATGAAAACTTAATATTATGTTATAACAATTGTATCTTGATAATGAATTTGTAGAACATATTTTATTTTGTCTTTTTATAGCTCGCGATCAGGGGACACAGATCGAGCCCTTCCTACAAGAATTTTTCCAACAACTGGCAGAGGGGCTCTAGATTATCGCCACTGCAGTGCGGGGGATACAGGAGGCCATACAGTCTAGCCTTTTTTTCTAGCGCACCCTTAAGACAACGCTGGTAGTACGAGTTGTCTGAATGGCTGCGTTAGCCTCAGAAAAGGGAGCGTTGAGCATAATTTAGCTCCACTTCAACCCTCAATACCAGCGTTGTTTACGGTAGCGGTAAGCTGGAAAAACGTGCTCGTGCATGATATCCCCATAGAAGACAATGGGGCTGAGCTGGCTCCAAAAAACCTAACACCTGCAAAAAAGCAGCATTCAGCTCCTAACACAGCCCCATTGTTTCCTATGGGAAAACACTCTCTAAGTCTAGACCTAACACCCTAACATGAACCCCAAGTCTAAACACCCCTAACCTTACACTTATTAACCCCTAATCTGCCATCCCCGCTATCGCTAACACCTGCATTATATTATTAACCCCTAATCTGCAGCTCCGGACACCGCCGCCACCTACATTATAGCTATGAACCCCTAATCTGCTGTCCCTAACATCGTCAACACCTCTATTATATTTATTACCCCCTAATCTGCACCCCCCAACGTCGCCTCCACCTACCTACACTTATTAACCCCTAATCTGCCGACCGGACATCGCCGCCACTATAATAAATGTATTAACCCCTAAACCGCCGCACTCCCGCCTCGCAAACACTATAATAAATTGTATTAACCCCTAATCTGCTCTCCCTAACATCGCTGACACCTACCTACAATTATTAACCCCTAATTTCCCACCCCCAACATTGCTGCTACTATTATAAAGTTATTAACCCCTAAACCTAAGTCTAACCCTAACCCTAACACCCCCCTAAGTTAAATATAACTTAAACTAAACAAAATAAATTTACTATCATTAAATAAATTATTCCTATTTAAAACTAAATATTTACCTATAAAATAAACCCTAATATAGCTACAATATAACTAATAGTTAAATTGTAGCTATTTTAGGATTTATGTTTATTTTACAGGCAACTTTGTATTTATTTTAACTAGGTACAATAGCTATTAAATAGTTATTACCAATTTAATAGCTACCTAGTTAAAATAATTACAAAATTACCTGTAAAATAAATACTAATCTAAGTTACAAATACACCTAACACTACACTATCAATAAATCAATTAAATAAATTACATACAATTAGCTAAACTAAAATACAATTAAATAAACTAAACTATAATACAAAAAAAAAACACAAAAACTAAATTACAGAAAATAAAAATAATTACAAGAAGTTTAAACTAATTACACCTAATTTAAGCCCCCTAATAAAATATAAAAGCCCCCCAAAATAATAAAATGCCCTACCCTATCCTAAATTACAAAGTAATCAGCTCTTTTACCAGCCCTTAAAAGGGATTTTTGCGGGGCATTGCCCCAAAGTAATCAGCTCTTTTACCAGCCTTAAAAGGGCTTTTTGCCGGGCATTGCCCCAAAGTAATCAGCTCTTTTACCTGTAAATAAAAATACAATACCCCCCCCAACATTACAACCCACCACCCACATACCCCTACTCTAAAACCCACCTGATCTCCCCTTAAAAAACCTAACACTAATACCCTGAAGATCTCCCTACCTTGAGTCGTCTTCACTCAGCCAAGCCAAATTCTTCATCCAAGCGGGGCAGAAGAGGTTCTCCATCCGATTGAAGTCTCCATCTAAGCGGGGCAGAAGAGGTCTTCCATCCAATTGAAGTGTTCATCCAAGTGGCATCTTCTATCTTCATCCATCCGGAGCGGAGCAGCAGCATCCTGAAGACCTCCGATGCGGAACATCCATCCTGGTCGACGACTTCCTGACGAATGACGGTTCCATTAAATGACGTCATCCAAGATGGCGTCCCTCAAATTCTGATTGACCAATCGGATTGACCTTGCATTCTATTGGCTGTTCCGATCAGCCAATAGAATGCGAGGTCAATCCGATTGGCTGATTGGATCATCCAATCGGATTGAACTTCAATCTGATTGGCTGATTGAATCAGCCAATAAGAATTTTCCTACCTTAATTACGATTGGCTGATAGAAGCCAATCGGAATTCAAGGGATGCCATCTTGGATGACGTCATTTAAAGGAACCGTCATTCGTCGGGAAGTCGTCGGCCAGGATGGATGTTCCGCATCAGAGGTCTTCAGGATGCTGCCGCTCTGCTCCGGATGGATGAAGATAGAAGATGCCACTTGGATGAACACTTCAATTGGATGGAAGACCTCTTCTGCCCCACTTGGATGAAGACTTCAATCGGATGGAGGACCTCTTCTGCCCCGCTTGGATGAAGACTTCGACTTGGCTGAGTGAAGACGACTCAAGGTAGGGAGATCTTCAGGGGGTTAGTGTTAGTTTTTTTTAAGGGGGGTTTGGGTGGGTTTTAGAGTAGGGGTATGTGGGTGGTGTGTTGTAATGTTGGCAGGGGGTATTGTATTTTTATTTACAGGTAAAAGAGCTGATTACTTTGGGGCAATGCCCGCAAAAAGCCCTTTTAAGGGCTGGTAAAAGAGCTGATTGCTTTGTAATTTAGGATAGGGTAGGGCATTTTATTATTTTGGGGGGCTTTTTTATTTTATTAGGGGGCTTAGATTAGGTGTAATTAGTTTAAACTTCTTGTACTTTTTTTTATTTTCTGTAATTTAGTGTTTGGTTTTTTTTTGTGCTATAGTTTAGTTTATTTAATTGTATTTTAGTTTACATAATTGTAGGTAATTTATTTAATTAATTTATTTATATTGTAGTGTTAGGTGTATTTGTAACTTAGGTTAGTATTTATTTTACAGGTAATTTTGTAATTATTTTAACTAGGTAGCTATTAAATAGTTATTAACTATTTAATAGCTGTTGTACCTAGTTAAAATAAATACAAAGTTGCCTGTAAAATAAATATAAATCCTAAAATAGCTACAATGTAACTATTAGTTATATTGTAGCTATATTAGGGTTTATTTTATAGGTAAGTATTTAATTTTAAATTGGAATAATTTATTTAATGATAGTAAATTTATTTTGTTTAATTTAATTAAATTATATTTAACTTAGATGGGTGTTAGGGTTAGGGTTAGATTTAGGTTTAGGGGTTTATAACTTTATTATAGTGTTTCCGAGGCGGGAGTGTGGCGGTTTAGGGGTTAATACATTTATTATAGTGGTGGCGATGTCCAGTCGGCAGATTAGGGGTTAATAAGTGTAGGTAAGTGGCGGCGATGTTGGGGGGGCAGATTAGGGGGTAATGAATATAATATAAGTGTAGGCGATGTTAGGGGCAGCAGATTAGGGGTTCATAGCTATAATGTAGGTGGCGGCGATGTCCGGTCGGCAGATTAGGGGTTAAAAAAATGTATTATAGGGTTTGCGATGTGGGGGGCCTCGGTTTAGGGGTTCATAGGTAGTTTCTAGGTGTTAATGCACTTTATAGTACAGTAGTTAAGAGCTTTATGTTCCCGAGTTAGCCCATAAAACTCTTAACTACTGACTTTTTTTTGCAGTTGGAGTCTTGTCGGTAGAGGCTCTACTGCTCACTTCTTCCAAGGCTCATAATACCGGTGTTAGGCAAATCCCATAGAAAAGATAGGATACGCAATTGACGTAAGGGGATCTGCGGTAGCCTCGAGTCGCAGAAAGAAAGTGAGCGGTAGACCCTTTCCTGCCTGACTCTAAATACCAGCGGGCTTTAAAAAGCAGCATTAGGACCCCTTAACGCTGCTTTTTAACCCTAACGCAGAACTCTAAATCTAGGCGATAATTTTTTATATAAAGTTTTAAGTTTGAGAAAAAAGGTTTTCATTTCTCTACAATAAATAAGTGTTTAATCAAAATCATATATATATATATATATATATATATACACATATATATATATATATATATATATATATATATATATATATATATGTGTTATGAAGTTGCAGAAGAAAAATGTAATCCCGATTTAAAAAAGACAGGGATTTCAGCACTCTTTTTTTAAAAAAAGAAAATAAGCTCAAAATCAATTTTTCAAATTAACAATGTTGACACCCATAGAAGGCTTTGATACAGAGTATTACTTTTTTGAAAGAAATATAAATACTGTGAAAACCATTCTCTGACTGCTACAACCAGCGATACCTGCATGTACCTCTGACCGGTCAGGTTTCTTGTATATATTTTACCGACACAGGTTTCTACTGTTTTGACATATTCTATACTTTCAGCTATTGCTGTATATCAATATAATTATTTCTGGCACTAATGTACTCTCTATGTGTGAGAGATCACTGTCTCACGATTAAAAAATGATTTTGAGCTTATTTTCTTTTTAAAAAAAAGAGTGCTGAAATCCCTGTCTTTTTAAATCGGGATTACATTCCTGATGTTGTTTTTCTTCTGCAACTTTTTTTTATAAGGGTCTGCACCACTTTGTCTTTGACATACACTGAGGCTATTGTACCTATATAAATAATTTAGCAAAGCTCAAGTTGCAATTGCATCCCCGCCGAACTCTTCTTGATATATATATATATATATATATATATACACATATATATATTTACATATATATATATACATAAGATACATATATATTTACATGTATATATATATATATATATATATATATATATATATATATATATATATATATATATATATATATATATATATATATATATATAAGTATGTATGTACAATATTAAAAATAATTTGAATACTTCACTCTCCATTTTGCACCAAATATTTTGCAACTTGGTTGTTTAGAGGTTTCCTTATTGTGTCATATTTGATGCAATACTCACTCATAAAGAAGCCACAAAGTAGTAGTTTTCCACAACTTATTGTTAAATGCATAATCACATGATTTTTGACATCAGCCAATCTTATTGAAATATACATTTTATACTATCACTAACTAATCAAATTGCTCTATACTTGAGTTATTGATCACTTATCACAACATGTAAGTGCCATTTGTTACATTTAGTATTATACTTTGGAAGTATGTATATGTAAAATTAGTATTAAAGATAAACATTAATTATGACATTAGGCCACTCAGTGTAATATTTATAACAATGATTTTAATAATCAAATGATGTTTGATAGCTCAAAGGGATAGTCAACCTAAGAAACTGTTATGAATCAGATACAGCAGAAAATAAAATAAGCTCCTTACTGTCATGCTATTTTCAGTGTTTTTCTTCCTTCTCTTAATTTTCATTTTCATTAAGAAATATCATCTTACTAGTCCTAAAGCCCGTTCACACGGGCCGTGTTGTGTTATTATATTCTCTCTCTCTCTCTCTCTCTCTCTCTCTCTCTCTCTCTCTCTCTCTCTCTCTCTCTCTCTCTCTCTCTCTCTCTCTCTCTCCTGCCGGGTCCTCGCGCTGCTGCCGGGTGGGTGCGCGTGCGATCAGCTGCAAGAGTTTGTCTGAACTGCGCATGACGGCTTCAGACAAACTCTTGTCTTTTATAATATAGGATATGCCAGCCCATTTTATTAACAACTGTGTAGGGGTGGTGTTTAAAACTAGACTGCTAACAAGAAGGGTTACACAAGTGCAGAGAGAAAACTGGGCCTGCTCTTAAAATAACAATTGGTTGAAAATAAATTAAAAGGATACCCTGATTACAGATATGAAAGACATTTTTTAGAATCAAAAAAGGAATTTAGGAACTTGTAAATATGTTTGCAAAAGATTTCAGACATTTCTTGGACATTAACTGAAGGAAAATAAAAGATTTGATTTAGAGAAATGTGCTTGTTCATGGACAGTAATGAAATGGTATAAATAAAGTTGGGAAGAAACAGAATAACCACGACATTGATGACTGTTAGTTATCAACAGTCCGATGCTCATCGCGCCGTACTTGACGTGCAGGTTTTTGACAGACTTTTTCATAAATAAGGCCATCATATGTAGATTCTCATCAGCGATGTCTGTCGATGTCTGGCAAGCATATTGACGCCAGCGAATGAACCAAGATGGACGCAATGCTAAATAGGCCCCATTATATCACATAACAGCCATTCTTTTAAATATGCAAAGTTTGTGTCACAGGAATCTGCAGGGTATCAAAAGAGTTAAACCGCATTCTGTAAACAACTTATTTGTGGTTTTGTGTTGTCAGCTTAATGATGTATGAATGTCACACATTTTATGATACTTGATTGCTTCTTGTCCATTGTGAATATTTCATTAGGACCCAGGTGGTTACAGAAAAAATATTCATCTTATCAATGTTTATGATTCTTGTTTAAGAGAGAAAAAAAAACATTAAAAACATTCACCCAAAATGTAGCAAGTCATTAAAATTTTGAGCCGCATTTTAGTTAAATATTTAACATTTTCATCAAGCAAAGCTGCTCACAAATATTTCCAGTTGGAATGAAAATAAGACACTCATCACATTTTGTCTTTGATGTGCTTGCATATTAATGCTAGCAGCATTTTTAAACTTTTGGTTTAGGCAAGTCGGCTCTGTGATCCTAGTTAAATTTCTTTTATTAACTTAAAGGGACACATTCATCTGAATAAAACATTTGCTGCATAAATGTGAAATATTGTAAAATGTAGTTTGAGTTCTATTAGAAATGTGTCTGTGTTTGGTACTGTTGAGGCTTTCTTTTATGTGGCAAAATCAAAATAATATACTCATACAAAAGATGTGTAATTATAAAATAAAGCAATATAACAATATCTACAAAAAAGGGAGAGTGATATTGGCATGATATTGGGAGTAAGCTGCACTTTGATTCAGACATGTCAACACCAGTGCGATAATGTTCGAATCAGCAAAGTGCAGGTGGCAAGGAGGGTAGTGCCTATATTTGTTTTGCCAGCTATCAGCTGGCGAGACTACATCGCCTGAGGTAGTTATTGTAGGTGTAGTAGAACTTAGGTCCCGCCGGCAATATTTGGATTGTGCTTATGTGGAAACTTTTTTTTTTTTTTTTAAATCAAAGGTTTTTATTGAGGTAATGCAACAAAACATATTCAGCATGCATTATCATGAACAAAGGTTATGGCATACAAATAAGTGTTGTAGAGAGATGAATCTCATATGAGCTTTATATGAGTATAGTGAGATAAGGTGAGACATATTGATCACAAATATCCTTATATGTTTGATTGTCTAGACACGACCCATGCAATTCACATGAAATAATATGATATATTTTCTCCAAAGGCAATGGCTTTCCGGGCATGTGAAAAACATAATGATACCTCATTTTTTATAATTATTAAGCTGATTTTTACTCCCTGTTGACTTAAATTGCCTTATAGAGTGATACGTTGCTAGTCTTATGATACATAAGGAACGACATTTGTATGTTAAATAGGGGATAGATAACAAGTTGTATCTAGCGCGTAATTATACAATATGAGTCTTTAGTCAAAGATATGTAGTTGCTCAACCTGATTACATTATACTTAAAGTAGTGGTAAATCTATTGTTATTCAAGCTTCAACCTCTAGCAATATTTGTATCTGTGCCTAAGAATGTTAAAGGACTCAAGTATGAATGTCATAAGAGCAACAACTTGTTTCAGTAACAACAAATAAGTAGCGGGTTAATACCGCTGAATAATTCACCAAACCAGGTGAATATAGAAATAACTAAGAATAGGCACACTGTGAATAATACCGTGAATAAACACCGCTTGAGCTGATGTAAACTAGCGAAGATTTAGCCACTCTGACATATAGTATAGAGTACATTTGTATGGGAAGGCAATAGAATGTATGCTGAGATCTAGGAAAGTAGTTAATCCAGTGGGGTTATTAACATTTACTAAGATGATGACTTATGAATATATTTAGTTACCCAAGGGCCTCAAATGAAACAAATTTGCTTACACTGAAAACTCTATAAAAGAAATAGAATAGTTACTGAATTGGCTATATAAGTAACGGTATAAGGTAAGGTGGCCGAACCCCCAGACACTAAAACCAGAGCGGCTGAAGTGGGATTAAAGCCCTAATACATGCATAACAAACAACAGTATCTTATAATTATAATTAACAATGACAATTGTCTTATCTCCCCACCTATGAATTTTTCCCAAAACTGGCAACTTAAAGTAGCAGGACTTTTCTTGGTACATTAACTCTATGTGATCTATACATTGAAGTAACAGTATAGTATATATTAAGCATGTGCATGGTGGCTATCTCCTGTATGGAAAGACCCCTATGTAGGTTCAAGAGTCAGAATGTTTTATCAGCCTATGCCACAAGCTAGGAGTACAGAGATATATTCAGCTTGTGTAGGCCATACTGCACCTCTCATGATTGTCTGTGAGATTGGAGAATAGTATGCTAATATTTAGGCAAGGGCATGGAAGGTTTCCGGCTGAAATCTTGCTTTCCCAATGTCTAATAGAGGAACAGCATCTCCCACGCAGCCTCTGCAGGGCTGGATTTCTAGAAAGTTGATAGGAATGAAGTATAGGTTATTAATCCATGGATCCTCTGCAAGCTTCATCTCTGCAGCACAATGAAATCCCCCAGCGACCGGCTGCATCATCAGGGGCTCCACTTCTGAGATCCCAACAGGGAGCAGCATCCATCTCCTGAATGTAATGGGTTAGCTGGCATTACAGCACTGATCAGCCATGCAGTTGAGCCGTCCCACTGCTCTTGCTTCTTCATATTAGCAGGCATAACCAAGTTAGTAAGGGGATATGTATCACAGGCTTCATCTTCCATGCTATGCAATTGCACAGGGGTTATGGAGGGATAACTTATTTCTCCTCCGGTGTCTTTCCCATCTGCCTGCAAAGCTTGGTAAGGTATAGAAATTGAGACTCCATCTTGTGAGTTAGCGCTTGTAGCATGACTGCAATAGAAGATTCCATCCTGGGTATCTACACTTTATGGGTCAGCACTTCACTCCTTTCCAGTGTCCGGCAGTTCTGCCAATATTTTGTAGTATGGTGGTTCCCACTGAGTTTAGTAGCTTTACCTGGTCACCCAGCTAACCGGGGGGGGGGTTGAGTTGGTGTTGTAGGCCCGCAGACTTTGATTATAAACAGTCCGGTTTGTGGTTTCTGCTTGGAAGTAAAAATTATATCACCCAATGCTATGTCCATTTTTTAACAGGAATTCAAAGCATTGAGTGAGAATGCCATAGTATGAGCAGGAAAAACAGCAAATTGTACGATGAATTGTCAGAGCTTCCAAATTTTGTGTCTCAACATGTTTTCGGTCAAGCCACGCCATTGTGGAAACTATTTTTAGTTTCAGTGAGCGCACTGTCTGCGCCATGTAGACCTACTTCAAATAGGGCCCCCTGGCCGCAGTAAATTTCAGCGATGCGGGTAGTGACGTCCATCTCCCATTGACTTCTATGGAAGAGACATTGCTGCCTCCCCACACTCAGAAAACTGGATGCAGTATATAAAAATATATAAAAAAAGAGTGGTTAAAAATAAAGAAAAAAGAATAAAAAAAGAAAAGGAAAAAATGACATTCAGACATCCACCTTGCACATTTCACAGTTACAAGAACATAGCTTTAGAATAGGCTTGTCTAACCTACTTCTTGTCTAACCTACTTTTTAATCAGTTTTCATTCCATTTTTGGGGGGACAGTCACAGTTTTGGACTCCTGTCCAATTAAATAATTGTCTTGGGAGTTTGTCTTACATTTTAAAGATCTGCCCTGAGGTGTGGTATTGCCATGGATATCTCTGGATGTGAGAATCAGGTATGAGGACTGTGATGGTTTCATGGTTACATTTGTTTGCTTATTGTGACATCTCATTTCTCTGCAGTTTACAGAGCTATTTAGAACCAAATGCTTATAACAGTTCATTGTATTCAAAGCAACTGCAGATAAAACATTTCAAATGTGCTGGCCACCTCTCTCTATCCCGTCCCCTGTCCCCCAACTGGAAGGTTGATTTTTGGAGCATCTATGACCTAGCGTTTCAAAATGCTGGAAATGTCCTAAACCAGCTATTTGCTTTTTAAAATCTAGGTTACTGAATTTGTTTTTTTTTGTCTCTCTGGGGAATATGGAACAAACAAAATATTTTTACAAAAAAGCAAAAGTTTTTTTTATATCCCTTTAAAGTAATCATTCCATAAAAGTCTATTTAATGATGAGTATTACATAACTTTAAAGTAAATAGTAAAGATGAGAATATTTATCTGTCTATTAACAAATTGAATAACATTTTAGTTATTGTAATATAATGTTTGCAGACAGAAGTTTGTTAATTTTCCTGCTTCTGCTTCATAAAGTGTAATTTGCGTTTATGATTTTTACATTTAAGGCACCAGTTTCCAATATTCTTTTATATTTTCTAATACATTTTAGTCACATGTTTATGCGTTTTAGTCTAAACACTGTTTTATACAAAATTAAACACCCTGACTATTTTATGGTAGAGTAATAAAAATTGTTCATTATCTTAATAAAATAGCTTTTCATATGGATATACATGGCTTAAAAATATTATTGGTTACTCTCCATTAATAAGGCTGTACAACTCTGTTTTATTAATTTTAACACCTTTATAATTGCACTTTGTTAAAAAAAATATATATTAATTTATAGAAAACTTTTTTAATCAAATCAAAATCCTCCAAACTAACAGTTCATTACTGCTTATTATCATTTTCTTAAAATCCCAGTGCTCATTGAATATATATATATATATATATATATATATATATATATATATATATATATATATATATAGGATACAAGAAGAAAGGCGAGGACTCAGGAACTTGAAGCCAGGTGACTTTATTTGATATACAGAGGTGAGTAGCACTAACACAGGTGTGCAGGGGGTGCTAGATCTGACGCGTTTCGCGCATGCTCACATGCGTTTCACACAGTATATATAACAGTCCTTTGAGAGCTCTGCACTCACTTGTCAAATCAACAACTGCCCCGGGTGCTTCTAAAAATAACACCATTGTGAAGCCATTAGAGCTGCCATCATTAAAAGGGGTTCTGAACAACCCATAGCTCGGCATTTTGCGCTGACTGGCCACACGGTAGCTGATTTAAGATATGTGATTATAGATCACATTCCACCTTTAGCGAGAGGGGGAAATAGAGGAAAAATGTTGTTACAGTGCGAGTCCAGGTCGATCTTCAACTTAGGTACTATGGTCCCTGGGGCGTTGAACACCCATCTGGACTGGCACTGTACTTTAATTAGGCCCTGATTTATTGTTGGGACATATTTGATACATCTGATGGATTGTGTATCACACTGCCTATACATAGTACAATTTCTCTAGTAAATATTGATGATTCATTGCAGACTGTAAGAATGTTCTTATTTAGGTTTGTAGGGCTAATGTATATTAAATGTTATCAGTTTTTTGTATCAGCATATATCTATCTGCGGTTATAACTTGGAAAACAATTTAGTGTTAATATTGTGGTTGTAGCTATCAGCATTTATCATTGCACAAGCAGTTCTGGTAAACTACTTGTGCAATGCTGCCCCCTGCAGATTCGCGGCCAATCATCCGCTATCAGGGGGTTGTCAATCAACCCGATCATATGCGATCGGGCGGATTACTATCCGCCACCTCAGAGGTGGTGGACGAGTTATAGAACAGTGATCTTAAGACCGCTGCTTCTTAACTCCTGTTTCCGGCAAACCTGAAGGCTCGCACAGAAGCAGATGTATTTGGCCCCATTCGGGCCATGATAAATCAGCCCCTTAATCTGTTGGAAAGTTGTCCATCCCTTTTCTCCAAAATTGGAGGAAACAATACTGTCATCCTCCCTTGATGTCCCAGCCACTTAAAGGGACATGCAATTCATTGCGCATATCAGCATATCTGCTGAATTGCAAAATAAACATTTTAATATCATTTCATTTTAACAGTTTCACTTTGTTAGTAGATTTCTTAAGGTTTCAAGAACAGGTCTGGGAGCTTGGTGATATCCATGTTATTGGTCTCATTTGCTGCGGCCAGGTAAGGACAGATTATGGCTTATGCTCTGAGCTGACAAATTAGGGGGTAGAATTTTGCATACTCCGATAGTTGGTAAAGCTCTGCATCTTTATACTGGTCACCGCCATCTTGTAATGTGCATATTGTTACTTTATGTGAGAGAAGCAGAGTGCTTTCACAGATTAGTGATGTGACCAAATTAACTTGTATTTGAGTTAGCTTGCACAATAATAAGATGAAGCTTTGCAGTTTTTTTGCAAAACAATTTAAAAAGTTACATAACAAATAAAAAAAGATTTCAGGAACAATAAAGAGCAATGAAGCCATTGCAGACACATACAACTTGTGCTATGTATTGTGCATACTAAACAGAACTGCACAATGTGGCTTATCAACAAGAAACCATATCACTGATCTGCGTATAGCAATGCTTCTGCCACATGGTGCGAGAATTTTTATAATCCAAGATGAGGACACCCAGTGTGAAGATGCAGAACTTCTCCAACAAGCACTTGTAAAGGGTTAAAATATGCTATTATTTTTCCTCCTGTATCTACAGCTCTCTTCAAATACATTCTCTTATTTTAACCATTTTACAAGTTTGTAAGCACTTTGGAACAGAACCCTACCCCTATACTGATTTGTTTCATTTCTGTTTTGTGTACCTGTATGTCTCTTTTTGACATGTATTTCTGTCCTTGAATATCCCTATTTACATACACAGTGTTAAGAAAATTAGTGGCACTTTACAAATGAATCACAAATAATTATAATAATATTCAGGAGCAATTGTAGACCATAAAATAGCTATTCAAAAAGTTAAACCTATTATGTTGAACTGGCCTTCTTCTACCTCTGTTTACCTTTATTTATTAATTTTTTTTTTTTCACATCACATATGCTTGATTTATCAAGTTTCAATCAGACATGATTCGCTGTAAGATACACTGTCCGCATTTATCATTGCATAAACATTTCACCAGAAATGCTTATGCAATGCCTCTCACGGCTCACTGGAGGCCAAACAGCCGCTAGCAGGGGCTGTCAATCATCCAGATCATATCATATCTGGATGATTTCAATCTCAAAAGTAGGGATGGGCGAATGTTTCTAAAAATTCGATACATTCGTTCATTCAAATCGAATTTCGAATGTTTATATAGCATTCTAAAATTCTATTTTTGAATTTTCGTTTTCGAATTTTTCAATAAATTCAAAAATATTTGTTGGAATAATAGAATGTTTAGCTATCTATTCATTCAATTTCGAAATGTAATATTCAAATTCGAATGTGACATTCAAATTTGAAATAGTATTTCTAGTCTAATACTGTGTTTTTTAAATGTAATATTCAAATTTGAATGTGATATTCGATTTGAATGTGACATTCAAATTCGAAATAGTATTTCTAGTCTAATACTGTGTTTTATAAATGTAATATTCAAATTTGAATGTGATATTCTATTTGAATGTGACATTCAAATTCGAAATAGTGTTTCTAGTCTACAATTGTGTTTTATAAATGTAATATTCGAATTAAAAAGTGACATTCGAATTCAAATGTGACATTCGAAAACTGTAAATAACATTTGAAAATCGAATTTTTAAGAATATTCGTTCTTATCAACATTCTATTATGTAAATCGAATTTCTACAATAACATTCTTTCTAACATTCGAATTCGAATATAAACACATTCGCCCATCCCTACTCAAAAGGTTAAGGAGCAGAAGACTTATGACGGCTGCTTCTTACTTTAGCTTCCAGCAAGCCTGAAATTATGGGCCTCCGAAGCAGCATCCGCCAACCGCCGCTTGATAAATGGAGCCTTATGTCTTGTTGCTCTGCTCACAGCACTAAAGAAGACAATACCTCGCTAATTCTGCTGATGTTTGGGGGTGCTTCTGGGATGAATGGAGTTACAAAGCAGTCTTCTGCACTTCCTAGTGTTATTACTATGTGTACTGTAATATATAAATACACCTATGTTTATAGACCACTTTTATTCAAGAAAATACAATCATAGTTCAGGGGAATGAATGACAACTGGCATATGTGACATGCATAAAGTCAAATCTGGCTTGTTCCTTAAATGACAAACAGTATTTGACAATAAGGCTAGATGTTCAGTGTATTATTGGAAATCAATGAGCAAATGTAGTTATATTAAAATGTTTATGTTCCTTTAGAATGACTGAGGGTATATAATAACTGTGAATCAAGAAAATTATGATTATGTGCTAGACCTTTGTACCTTTAGAATATGTAAGGAGAAAGGGTAAAATTGTACATACAGCAATATACTAAACTGTGAGTGGTCGCAAGGATTTTTTTAACTAGAAAGCAAAGGCATTGTCAAAATTAAACTTTCATGATTCATATAGGACATGAAATTTTAAACAACTTTCAAATTCACTTTTACCATCAACTTGCTTTGTTCTTTTGGTATTCTTAGTTGAATGTTAAACCTAGGTAGGCTTATATGCTAATTTCTAAGCCCTTGAAAGCCGCCTCTTATATAAATGCATTTGACAGTTTTCACAGCTAGAGGGTGTTAGTTCATGTGGTGCATATAGATAAACATTGTGCTCCTGCCCAAGGAGTTACTTATGAGAGGGCACTGATTGGCTAAAATGCAAGTCTGTCAAAAGGACTGAAATAAGGGGGCAGTCTGCAGAGGCTTAGATACAAGCTAATCACAGAGATAAAAATTATATAAATATAACCGTGTTGGTTATGCAAAACTGTGGAATTGATAATAAAAGGATTATCTATCTTTTTAAACAATACAAATTCTGGAGTAGACTGTTTCTTTAACTGTTAACACAACCATAGCTGACTATGATACACCAGTATTGACTTTTGATTGGTTGCTGGCAGCTTCAATATTTTCAAACTTTGCAAAGGCAGCTTTCTGACAAGTAAGTTTTTGTTGTTTATAGTATTGACTTGCCAGTTGCTCAAAATAGACTTTATTCTGAGGTTTTTTTTTTACCTTTTAATAAAAATGATAAAGCTAAAATTATATTTGTAAGGCACACACATTCCTTTTCATTTACACTTCTATAATTACTGTTAAAAACTCCTTTCTGAACCTCTCAAAACTGATGAGCGAATGATGAGCGATACCTAATTACAATAGTTTATATGAGGAAAGGAGCTGAAGTTCAAGGACAGAACTCACTAAACAACAGTAAGGTTAATTGACAGGAGAGGGTCATATCCACTAAAGATTCTCAAGAGTATATAAGAGAGAAAAAGGTCATGAAGATATTTTCTTAAAAATTCTGTGGTTCATTTCTACTTATTACAGACAAATATCTATTTATGATTTTAAGTAGTATTTCATGATTTGCTGCCAAAACTGCACCTGGAAACTAGTTATGAGAATCCTTTCTTTAAAGAAAAGAGCAGGAAGGAATCTCATATCTTGAAATGCAGCCAATGTCTTAGTTCTCTGTTGCCTGGGAGAAATTGAAAACAGTCTTTTTTGATCCAAAGAACTGAGGAAACTGCGAGAATTAATATTGCAACTTGATGACAATAGTGAAATGATGTGATGTCTGGCAGTGCTGAGTTCCCCTTCTTCTATCATGGAATGTGATATGCTGAGGATAACTATAGCTTGTTCATTAGAAACACTTCCAAAAACCAAATCATAACAATAAAAAGGGGTGCAGCCCAGGACCAAAAATGTTATGATACTTAAAAAAGATGAAAATACCTATTTATATTCATTGTGTTATTCTTAACACTTCTCTGAAACATTTTTATGATCAGGAATGAATTTATTTTTACTAGAGACATGAGTCTGTACCTGACTAGTAGACTGAGGGGAAGATAGATTAAATGATGCAAAATAGAAGGGGGAAAGAGGTGTAAATAATGAAGGGGAGAAATAATTTTCTGCAATGAATAAAAACCAGGAAAATAAGACTCATCTGGGCTTGTTGAGATCGTATCTGGCTTTTTTTTTAGCAGAGATATATAAAGAGAATGCACGTAGGAATGACCGCAAAATGTGAAATTAGTCCCAAAGGAAATATTAGCCTTTTAATGGACATGAAAGTCAAACATATACTTTATTGCTTCATACAGAGCAAGTAGATTTAAAAGAGACTTTTCAATTTAGTTTATTTTGTAAGATTCACTTTGTTCTCTTGATATCTTTTGTTTAAAAGAATACATAGGTATGCTCTGGAGCTGCTAGCTTGTGTTTGGTGCCTAAGCACAAATGACTCTTGTTATCATCTCATTAGATGTGCTCAGCTAGCTTCAAGTATTGTATTGCTGTTCTGGAGCTGATGTTAAGTATGTGTTTAATACTTTAGCAGGGATTAAACACATATGCGTCAAACAGAATCCTTTAGAAAAAAAGTATTAATTAAGTTATGAACACAAATCCCTATAGACTTTAAACACACATGAAACCAATTTTTCTTCGTTCATGGTTCAGATAGAACATAACATTTTAAACAACTTTTCAATTTTCTTCTATTATTAAAATTATTCATTCTCTTTGAATCCTTTGTTGAAAAGCAAAAATTGCAAATATCTACAGCACCAAATTCATGAAGAATTAATTTGCTTTATTATTTGCTTAGAAAAAGAAAGCATCGAGGCACACAACAGCAACAAATGCAACGTTTCAGGTTGTTCACCCTTAATCATGCTAATACAGGACGGTCATATTTTAATTCAACATACATATATATTTTTTTACAGAAATACTGACATATCAGTCTCTCTGTTGATACCCCTGGGTGTTAGTGTTTCTAATTTGTGAATCCAGAAAGATTGCTTACTTTTAAGCAGTAGTTCCCTATTTCCATCTAATCTCCACTGGTGCCTTCCTGTCACTACATCTTATGTTGGATCTGTGTTGGCTGAGGGAGAAGGCCCAGAAAAAAACATCAATCAAAGAAGAATCAACAGTAATCAATATCTCGACTTGCACCTTAATGGACTGTGAGTACCAAATGCTGGACAAAGGACTAACGTTCTGTCCATCTAAGGACATTGATTTCTTTGAGATAGAAAAGGATATGTTTAGGTTCTTTAGGTCCTTAAGATTAAAAGTATTTTTTTTTCTGATGATTCACAAATGTCATGTATAAATAAAGTTATAAGTAACAGTGAGAAATTGACTTTAAATGCAATAGGTCTATATAAATAAAGCAACTTTGTACCACCATCAAGCATTAATATTGTGGAAACATACATGACACTGGTTTCCAGTGATTTGGAAAAACTGAAATCTAAGGTCAAAAAGAAATCCTTAAACATAATATATATAAAGAAAAGACTCAAACAATTACCATACTATTAGATAAGAATATCGTAGTGAGGGGGGCTGACAAGGGTGGAGCAACCATTGTTTTAGATAAGGATTATTACACCGGATAAATTAAATGTCAATTACAGGATAAAGAGACGTATCAGACCCTCCCCTATAATCAAGTAGTAAGAAGTGAATACAGCGCCAACAAGAGGCCAAGGGATAAATATACTCACAGAGAGATAAAAGAAGGTTATTTAATGAACCATGTTAAAAAGCATCAGTGATAAAAGACTATATATAAAAAATGTAAAAAGCACATATAAATAAAATTACAAATACAGGAATATCTTACAGAAGCGGCTCAAAGGGCCAAAGCTGATAATTACAATAAAAACAGAGGTAATAACAGGTGATCAGTGTGAGTGGTACACCAGAATAAGAGTGTATACTAATAAAACAGAATTAGCCTAAGTACAACTGTAGCAAGTGCATCAAGCAAAAAACTAATAAACAATAATACAAACAATAGTGTTCAAAATTAGTGTTACAAAAATAGTGTTCCACAAAAAAATAGAAAAATGCACTGCAGTGCAAAAAAAGGGGGGTAGCAAAATAATTGTATAGATACAATCAAATAGTGAGTGAGTGCAAATGGATATAAAAATGCTAGCTACTTAATCCAGTGAGGTTAAGATATAATTAAATAAAATACACAATATGCAATAACATAAAAAATAAAATACACAATATGCAATAACATAAAAAATAAAATATAAAATATAATCCAAAAAGGTGTTCAAAAAGTTGATCAACAAATGTTAGTGAAGAACAAAAATAAGTCAATAAAAACAAAAAAATGGAAAAAATGGGTGATGAAAAGCAAGGTGAAAGTGAGGAAATTGATTCCTTCCAATGTTAGTTACTTTAACAGATCCAAATTCCTGAGTGTGGTTGCTGAAGTAGCTGATTGGATCCTAGCACCTGTCAGCTGCTCCTATGGTATCCTAAAAAGTGTCCCTGTAAAAAAAGAAATTCACAACATAGTGTATCCAATATGAGAATGAAGTAAAGATTAAAGTAATGCTTACCAATATGTCAACGCGTTTCTGCCCTCAAAAAAGGGCCTTTCTCAAGACTAGAATATTGGTAATGGCAGCTGGCCTTATATACAGTTTAAAAGTAGCCTATATGGTAGTTTAATTGATTAATTGTATTGTTTGGGCGCCAAATCCCTCCACTTCCTGTGTAACATCTAAAAGATTCCCCCATAAAGTGTAGCATCACTTCCTGTGTAACATCTAAAAGATTCCCCTCCACTTCCTGTGTAACATCTAAAAGATTCCCCCATAAAGTGTAGCATCACTTCCTGTGTAACATCTAAAAGATTCCCCTCCACTTCCTGTGTAACATCTAAAAGATTCCCCCCATAAAGTGTAGCATCACTTCCTGTGTAACATCTAAAAGATTCCCCTCCACTTCCTGTGTAACATCTAAAAGATTCCCCCATAAAGTGTAGCATCACTTCCTGTGTAACATCTAAAAGATTCCCCCATATGGCAAACCGGAAGTATATAAATTTTCCCGGATTAATTTTATACATATCTAAATATATAGGTCATTCAAAAGGCATGTATATGGCCTTAGATTTATCCAGTTGTTTCTTTCTCAATTGCCGGTATCTTTGTTTTGGCTTACCAGTTTCAAGCCCAATATTGGAGCAACCCGGTAGTGACGTAACCGTTGACGTCACTTCCGGTCCGGCGATATTACATAGACAAGCCGCTAGCAACATTAGCATGCTGTACAATGCTAATATATGCGGCTGTCAGTTACACCTCCCATCTAGTATATTAAATCCTTAGAGAGCCCTGGGGATAAAGATGTCAGAACAATGTCCACCAATGTGTCAATAAAGGGGATAAGTGTCAAGGCACTATTGGCCCCCAAACGTTATAACGATAGATAAAGGCTATGTAATCACAAACATTGAGATTTACAAAAACTAACACATATTTTATGTCAGTGGGACAAAGGAAACAATAAAAACAATAACGGCAAGTATTTTTGGAAATTAAATAACGGTTTTGTTATCTATTTCTCTTAAGTCCAAAGGGGTCAGATAATATTTTCTTTCTATAGCCATGTTTTTTATATACATCATTATACTAGTAGATGGATTGAATGATCTCAAATATTATAATATGTGTTAACATATTGTCAAAGTGTGTTTAAGATACACTGGTAGTGGATTAAGTGATCTTAAATATTATAATATGTGTTAACATATTGTTAAAATATTTTGAGATATGTTTGACATTTCATAAAGAGAAGAGAAGTTGTATATACTTTTATGGATCCTTCAATGTCATTGAGCCATGCTCAGATGGTAAGATCTCGCATATTTATAAGAAATAAAGTTATTTTAATTTATTTTATAAAAGATCAGAATCATAGTGAGAGGAGGAAGAAATTAACCTGTGATGAATTATTTACAGAGGGCAAACTGCTTAGTTATTAAAAAAGTCCTAGAATGTATTTTTATATATATATACATATATATATATATATATACACATACATATACATACATATATATATATATATATATATATATATATATATATATATATATATATATATATATATACATATACATACATACATATATATACATACATACATACACACATACATACACATACACATATATATACACATATATATACATATACATATATATACATACATATATACACACATACATACATACACATACATACACACATACATATACATATATACATATATATACATATACACACATATATCTCGTTTGCTCCAAAATTTGAGCATAGAGAATACAAAGTCCCAATAGAAACAATTTGGACTTAGTTGTCCATCTATCTGATATGTAAAATTTGTTATATGTATATAAAGATATAGATAAAACCAGGACATGGTATCTCATATTTAGCGAGAAATGAAACGGATATGTACCTGATTCTGGTCGCATAAATATATTAGATTACAACGCCATCATAGTAATTGAATAAGGAAACTAGCGATAGCTGGACAAGTCCAGTGTATAAATTTCTATGTCAGAGAAAGAAACATTGAAGTGTATGCTCATGAATGTAATTAAGGGTATATATATAAAAGGGTATATAAATAGGAAACAGTCTACATTTGCTGTTTAATAGTTGAGAACTAGAACAATAGAGGACAATAGAGGAAAAAGCCTTCTTCTTATGTTAATAGGATAACTGTATAGATGTCCACACTAATTGCTTTGAAGATTGCTTTTCATCACCCATTTTTTCCATTTTTTTGTTTTTATTGACTTATTTTTGTTCTTCACTAACATTTGTTGATCAACTTTTTGAACACCTTTTTGGATTATATTTTATATTTTATTTTTTATGTTATTGCATATTGTGTATTTTATTTTTTATGTTATTGCATATTGTGTATTTTATTTAATTATATCTTAACCTCACTGGATTAAGTAGCTAGCATTTTTATATCCATTTGCACTCACTCACTATTTGATTGTATCTATACAATTATTTTGCTACCCCCCTTTTTTTGCACTGCAGTGCATTTTTCTATTTTTTTGGAACACTATTTTTGTAACACTAATTTTGAACACTATTGTTTGTATTATTGTTTATTAGTTTTTTGCTTGATGCACTTGCTACAGTTGTATTTAGGCTAATTCTGTTTTATTAGTATACACTCTTATTCTGGTGTACCACTCACACTGATCACCTGTTATTACCTCTGTTTTTATTATAATTATCAGCTTTGGCCCTTTGAGCCGCTTCTGTAAGATATTCCTGTATTTGTAATTTTATTTATATGTGCTTTTTACATTTTTTATATATAGTCTTTTATCACTGATGCTTTTTAACATGGTTCATTAAATAACCTTCTTTTATCTCTCTGTGAGTATATTTATCCCTTGGCCTCTTGTTGGCGCTGTATTCACTTCTTACTACTTGTGCATATTTTTTGGAGGTTGGTTAGGATCTCTGTTTGGATACAGCTTGGGGATTACCTTAGCGCTTGTACACACACCCTTTTTCACTATTGACTTGCTTCCTCCCCTATAATCCTTTATTCAAAATTCAAAAAGAAAGACAAAGCCCTCAATAGGGGTTTAATTGATTAAAAAAAAATCATGTACAGTATTTGTACATAGAATGG